>NW_015169848.1:190339-197066 GCF_001447785.1 Gekko japonicus | reverse complement strand
ACTAGATGGACCACTGGTCTGATCCAGCAGAGCTCTTCTTACGTTCTTAGGATGCTGGACTAGATGGACCACTGGTCTGATCCAGTAGAGCTCTTCTTACGTTCTTAGGATGCTGGACAAGATGGACAACTGGTCTGATCCAGCAGAGCTCTTCTAATGTTCTTACCAGGAGAAGGCCTCCGCCTCTGCGCCCTCTCGTTGGCCCTCCACAGGAAGTGGTACAAGGGCTCTTCTTATGTTCTAGTGCTTTATATGAAAGCAGCGTTGACAAGAAGTTCAGTCGCAGGCTCGAGATAACATGTGTTATTTATAGCATTTGTGTAGGAAAAGGAACTTTGCCCATCAGCTAAGGAGTTAGTAGACGAGAGTCGGATGTTACTCATTCTACAGTGGAAGATGGGCAACAGCTTTTATCTTTGACCTGGAATGTAGTTGTCGGTCTTGCCTTTGTGTACATTCCTCCCTCTTGCTACTCGATGCGTTCAGCTTCATGGCACCGGGGACCCACTCCCTCGAAACGCTTTGCGGATTTTATTACCATCAGATTAATTCAGGGTTTTGCTGTCAACAATGCTTCCCCCGGACTTCGCATGATGTTTTGTCCGAGGCTCGGTAGGATGTGATGCGTTTGCCAGATCCTCTGTGTTTTTTCCTTCGCTTATCAATCAGGCCATTGTGGTAAATGTGGGTTTTTGTGAGCTGGTGAGAACTTAAGGCACACAAAAGGACTTGCTCTTTGGAAGGAACATTGGCTGCCCTGTGCCCAGAAAGGGAAGGGTAATTAAAGTGAATGACCCGAGGTAACCTCCGGGTGGCGACAGCAGTGGCGGCTATTGTAAGCGGAGGTCAATAACCAGATATCTCTCTCTCTCTCTCTTTTTTCTTTTTCTTTTTAAAAAATCTTTTAAGAAAGCTGATTGTTAATTGCTATCATATGAAAATTTGACAAAATGTCTTTTAACTACCCCATTACTATTTGTTTTTAAGTAAATACTACTGTGATGGGAACCTTTTAGGGCTGCGTTTAAAAAAACCTGAACGAAACTTTGAAGCACCGATTCCAGACACACCCCGCCCAGTTTCCAACCTTGAGGAAAGAATTTCCGCATCAGCTTCTTGACTGAGGAGCTGCTGCAAAGGAGTCTGGGAATTCTTCTGGGCATGGCGGTACAGGAGGGCATTGACCAGGCTTTTGGGCATTGCCACCCTTACATGTGGCCTGTGCCCCTGTGTTCTTCTGTATCTGCACATTGCTGGGAAACAGCAGCAGACAAAACTGTCTCCTGGGAGGGGGCCGTGGCTCAGTGGTAGAGCTTCTGCTTTGCATGCAGAAAACCCTAGGTTCAATCCCAGGCATCTCCAGTTAAAGGATCTGGCAGTAGATTATGTGAAAGACCTCTGCCTGAGACCTTGGAGAGCAATGAAGTGAGGCTTTAGCTCAGTGGTAGAGCCTCTGCTTTGAATGGAGAAGGCCCTTTGTTTAATCCCAGGCATCTCCAGTTAAAGGATCTGGCAGTAGATGATGTAAAAGACCTCTGCCTGAGACCTTGGAGAGCAGCTGCCACAATGTTCCCTCTAAGGTGTGGAGTCTAGTGAGCCAGAATTCTATTCCGTGAGCCAAAACACCTACTAGGATTAAAGTTGTTGGCAAGCCTATGTTTAAAAAAAACAGAAAGAAAGAAAGAAAAAAGTTGATGGGGAGAGAGGACTGAAGGAAAGAAAAAAAAGAGAAGGAAGGGGGAGGTGGAAAGATAACAGGTGGAGAGAGGAGGGGGGAAAAGAAAAGGAAGAAGGAAAGAAGGGGAGAGGTGGAAAGAAAGCAAATAGATGGGGAGAGAGGAGTGAAAGAGTGAAAGAAAGGGAGAGGTGGAACGAAATCAAATAGATGGGGGGAGGAAATAAATAAATAAATAAATAAATGGAAGGAAGGAAGGGGAGAGGAGGACCGAAAGTAATTAGATAGTGAGAGAGGAAAGAAAGAAAGAAGGAGAAGAGGGAAGGAAGGGGAGAGGTGGAAAGAAAGCAAATAGATGTAGAGAGAGGAGTGAAAAAGAAAGGGAAGGAAGCAAGGGGAGAGGAGGAAAGAACAAACAGGTGGGGAGAGATTGAAAAAGAAATAAAGAAAAAAGAAGGAAGGGGAGAGGTGGAAAGAAAGCAAATAGATATAGAGAGAGGAGTGAAAGAAAAAAAGAAAGGGAAGGACGGGGAGAGGAGGAAAGAAAGCAAACAGGTGGGGAGAGATAAGTGAAAAAGAAATAAAGAAAAAAGAAGGAAGGGGAGAGGTGGAAAGAAAGCAAACATGTAAAGAGAGGAGTAAAAGAAAGAAAGGGACGTGGAAAGAAAGCAAATAGGGAGAGAGGATGAAAGAAAAAATGGAGGGAAGGGGAGAGGTGGAAAGAAAGCAGATAGGGGGAGAGGAAAGAAAGAAAGAGAAGAGGGAAGGAAGGGGAGAGGTGGAAAGAAAGCAAATAGCTGGGGAGAGACGAGTGAAAGAAAGAAAAAAGGAAGGGGAAAGGAGAGGAGGAAAGAAAGTGAACAGGTGGGAAAGATGAGTGAAAAAGAAATAAAAAGGGAAGGAAGGGGAGAGGTGGAAAGAAAGCAAATAGATGTAGAGAAAGGAGTGAAAGGAAGGGAGAGGTGGAAAGAAAGCAAATAGATGGGGAGAGAGGAGTGAAAGAGAGAAAAAATGGAAGGAAGGAAGGAGATAGGATTGAAAGCAATTAGATATGGAGAGAGGAGTGAGTAAAAGAAACCACAAGGCAGGAGAAGCTGGCCCTGGGATCTTCGTGCGAGGGGGGGAGGTCTCTCCCCTCGCATGGAGGCCTGGCTTGGAGTCTTCTGGCTCCAGGAGCTGGCCCTGGGATCTGCGTGTGTGTGTGTGTGTGTGTGGAAAAAATGGAAGGAAGGAAGGAGATAGGATAGAAAGCAATTAGATATGGAGAGAGGAGTAAGTAAAAGAAACCACCAGGCAGGAGAAGCTGGCCCTGGGATCTGCGTGCAAGGGGGGGAGGTCTCTCCCCTCACATGGAGGCCTGACTTGGAGGCTTCTGGCCCCAGGTGCTGGCCCTGGGTTCTGCGTGCGGGGAGGGGGGGAGAGAATGCCTATTCCCCTTGCACAGAGGCCCAGCTTGGAGGCTTCTCCTTCCCAACAGTTTAAAGCACCAGGCAGGAAAAGCTGGCCCTGGGATCTGCCTGCAGCCGGGAGGTGTCTCACCACCACAAGCAGACCTGGCTCAGAGGCAATTCCTGGTACAGGAAATGGGCAGCTGTGGGGGAAGAAAAAAGGGCGAGGGGATTCCGGCTGACCTCCCTGCCAAGCCGCGTGGTTCTTTTCCCAAGGCAAAGAGATTTAAAAATCCAGATACCTTAAAGAACAGTCCTACACAGAACTGCTCTTCTAAATTTACTCAAGTCAATGGGCTTAGCCCTGAAACACTGTTAGCTTCAGCTTGCCTAACTCTGTTCTAAAACAGTGGCCGTAAAAGCTCCAGAATTATCCATAAAAGCAGCAGGATGCTAAAAAACCTAGAACCCCCCCCCCCCCCGTTCTCAGCCGATGGCCCAACCCAGATTTGGCAGCCCTGGTTGGGGGTAGGTTTATAAGTAAGTGGCATTGCCTTTCAGGAATGTTCTGGACTAGGCAATAAGAACATAAGGGAAGCCAATGTTGGATCAGGCCAATGGCCCCTCCAGTCCGACACTCTGTGTCACACAGTGGCCAGAAATATCAGGTGCCATCAGGAGGTCCAGCAGTGAGGTCATAAAACATAAGAGAAGCCAATGTTGGGTCAGGCCAGTGGTCCATCCAGTCCAACACTCTGTGTCACACAGTGGTCAGAAATACCAGGTGCCACCAGGAGGTCCAGCAGTGAGGCCATAAGAACATAAGAGAAGCCAATGTTGGGTCAGGCCAGTGGCCCCTCCAGTCCAACATTCTGTGTCACACAGTGGCCAGAAATACCAGGTGCCACCATGAGGTCCAGCAGTGGGGCCAGGACACTAGGAGCCCTCCCACTGTTGCCCCCCCCCCCCCAAGCACCAAGAATACAGAGCATCAGTATTGGTTCAGTGCATCTTTTGGTTCTTTCCCTTTCCACTCTCCCATGGTTTTCAAACAGAGCTGTTGTGAGTCTGAGCCAATCCAGAGGTGACGGCCTGGGTGGTAACAGTGTCTTTGTTTAATCCCCTCCTTTGCTTGCAGCTTTTCAGTGGAGGAGAGGGGAGTGATGTAAGCCACTGGGGGCCCAAAAGGGAGAGGAGTATAAAGGAAGTAAATAGTAAAAGAAAGTGCGAGAAGCACACAGGAATGTGAGACTCGGATGTACGTATATCCATTGCTTTGATCTGAGTCTCTGGACCTCAGTTTTGGCCCACCGGTAGTGCTCAGAGCTTTTGCCTCTTCCCACCCCAAACCGAATCCTCTTTATGCCCAGATTTTGTACAGTTTAAGAGTTGCGGGTGTGGCCCACCCAGGGCCTCTGTTTGTCCAAGGCCTGTCCATGTCCTTGGAAACTTGTGAACCAGACACTGCCATTGGATTGAATCTCGACAGTCTGCAAGTGATAAAATGTCACATTTCAAGAGCTGGTGCGTTAGCGCTATTCACGTAATCTCTTAAAAAAACATTCAGTTGCTGCAAGCAACCTCCTGACACTGACCTCATGCTTCCAGACATTTGAAACTGTCTTTTCCCCCTCTCTAATTTTGATTAGAAACAGTTTATTTGTTTGGCGGCTGGGACGGCACTCAGGACCTCGCGGACTTCTGGGCCTACAGCGTGAAGGAGAACCAGTGGACGTATCTCTCGCGAGACACCGAGAAAGAGGCAAGTTTCGAGTTTTCCCCCCCTGTGGTTGGGTGCTGGGTGCGATCGGAAGCGTGTGTGTTTTTGCCAGTATAAGACATTTCTCAAATTTGCTGACCGTCACTCCGTTTTAAAGACAGCAGCGTCCGAAACCAAGCGTTTTCTCCTTCCCCCTTCGGTGTTCACTTTGAGAGCGTGTGAAGTCATGACCTCCTTTTTTGTTGTTTTTGAGCTTTCGGTCTTTCATAATAGCTGATGGAAAAGTTGGCCGTTCTGTTGCCGAGAAATAAACAAGATGCCTTGGCAGGACAGGATGACACAAAAAAAATGTTTAATGAAGCCTTTGGAGCCAGTGTGAGGCAGACAGCCGTGCAGAAAGCTACTGGTGAATATCTCCCAAGTAAACATGCGCGAGGAGCATTTAACTAAATGAAGCTTTGAGAAAGAGAGAGAAGTGTCTGGGGAGCGGAAGAGATTTGATTGTTGGTTTTTCCCCCGTTTCCTCTGCCCCCCCCTCTGTTAGTGAGCTGGTGTCTTATTGTGGCTAAGAGAACAAAGAGAAAATTGGGATGCCCCTCGTTCAGATCCTGCCTCCTCTAGACACTCTTCACTTGGTGGCTCTTGGCTAGCCTCAAAGTCATCCTTGTCCCATCATCTGCAATTTAGAGATTACAGCATTCTCCGTTTCCCCCAAGGTTTCAGTAAGGACTGTCACGACATATTGTGCACAGGCCTGTAGCCACAGTGGGGCTTGGGGGGCTCTGCCCTCTTTCTTAAAGACACAGCCCCACAAGCATTCCTTCTGTAAATGCTTTTTTCAATCATTTAAAACAATTTTTAAAAGGCGTGTGCTTCTTTAAGCAGAGTGGGGTGCTGACAGCACCTTGCTGTCGTTGACTAATTCCTGCACTTGTCAAGAGGGTTGGGGTAGGTGACCTCTAGGATCCCTTCTAACTCGATGTCAAGAAACTGGTCTCCTTTGAGAGTTTTTCCGCCTCAGTGTGAGCTTTCTTGACTCTAGAAGTCATCACTCCCACCCACCAGCTTGTTCTCAGAATTACTGCTTAGGCCGGCAGAAGTGATTAACTTGCAGCAGCTGCGAACTGTCATCTAAAGTGGTTGACCGCTTTGCAATTTAGAGATCTATGCCGTTAACAGCTTTCTATTGGCTAAATGGCTTTTCTTTCTGCACTGAGAAATTTCAGCCCCACCAGAAGAAAAAAATTACCCCACAAGCCACAAAATCCCAGCTACGAGCCTGATTGTGCATGAAACGGTTTGAACAGTGGAAGTGTTGCCGAACTGCTAAGAACATGTTATATGCAGTGTTCCCTCTATGCTGAGTTAGTGTGAGCTAGCTCACAGTTTTTTAGCCTCTGGCTCACACATTTTTGTCTTAGCTCAGGAAGGATGGCTCCAGTGCAAACTAATTTATGCAGTAGCCAAATAACCTGCTCACAACTTTAATACCAATAGCTCACAAAGTAGAATTTTTGCTCACAGGGCTCCACAGCTTAGAGGGAACATTGGTTATATGCATTCGTTTCTGAGGGCAGCTGTGCTGTTCTCCAGTAGAACAGCTAGATTCGAGTCCAGTCACACCTCAGGAACTGGCCAGATTGCCGGGGGCATAAACATTTGTATATGAAAAGGGGACCTTTGGCGCTCGACAGTTTTCGCCTCGAATACCTCAGTGGTCTCGAAGGTGCCACTGAACTCCAATCTAGCCATTATATGTAGTGCTGATTATTAAACTGAGGAAAGAGGGTAAGGGGTCCAGGCCCCCTCTGGGGGCAAAGAACAGAAGCTGGTGGAACATAAAGGTGTTTGATCATACTATTGTAGTAGACCGATGTTGGAGGACGGGGGGAGGTGAAGGTTGCAAAGAGGTATGTGGAAGTTGGGCAACGGAATGAAGTGACG
>NW_015169848.1:173095-190314 GCF_001447785.1 Gekko japonicus | reverse complement strand
TCCAGAAGCCCTTCCACTGTGGCCCCCAAGCACCAAGAATACAGTGCATCACTGCCTCAGACATATAAATATGAGAGAAGCCATGTTGGATCAGGCAAATGGCTAGGGTTGCCAAGTCCAAAATTACTTACCGCGGGGGAGTCCCGCGCTGTCCCGGGAGTCTGTGTGCGTGTGCCAATGGCCCATCCAGTCCAACACTCGGTGTCATACAGTGGCCAAAAGCCAGGCGCCATCAGGAGGTCCACCAGCAGGCCCATAAGAACATAAGAGAAGCCAATGTTGGTTCAGGCCAATGGCCCATCCAGTCCAACACTCTGTGTCACACAGTGGCCGAAAGCCAGGTGCCATCAGGAGGTCCACTCATAGGGCCAGAACTCCAGAAGCCCTCCCGCTGCAGTTAGCACCAAAATACAGAGCATCACTGCCCCAGACAGTGTTCAATTTATACCTGATGGACCTCTTCTCCATATGTTTATCCAAATTCCCAGAGAGCCAATTTGGTGTAGTGGTTAAGAGCGGCGGACTGTAATCTGGAGAACCAGGTTCGATTCCCCACTCCTCCACTTGAAGCCAGCTGTGTGACCTTGGGCCAGTCACAGTTCTCTCAGAGCTCTCTCCGCCCCTAAAAAAAAAAGTCTAGCTCACCAGCAGTGTTCCCTCTAAGCTGAGTTAGTGTGAGCTAGCTCACAGGTTTTTAGCCTCCGGCTCACACCTTTTTGTCTCATCTCAGGAAGGAACGGGCTCCAGAGCAAACTAATTTATTCAGCAGCCAAATCGCTCGCTCACAACTTTAATGCCAGAAGCTCACAGAGTAGGAGTTTTGCTCACAAGACACCACAGCTTAGAGGGAACATTGCTCACCAGTAACATAATGCCAAGAGCTAGAACTTGCAGCTGCCGGACAATCTCAGGATCTCCAGGCTATTCTACAAACAACGCCATATGATCATTATAATTATTGTCCAAGCCCATCTCGAAGCCGTCTGTGCTTGTAGCCGCCCCTTTCTGTGGCAGCAAATCCCACGTGTGAATTCCTCTCCTTTCCCGGCAACCACGGATTGTCGGCCTTCACATGCAGAGAAAGAGAAAGAGGCTTCGGGAGCAGCAGCTGATGCTCTGCTAGGCCAAGAAAGTCCGGGCCTCCGATCCGAGGCGAGCTGCAAAGGTCACTATTGAAACTGGATAAATAAGCTCAACGAGGGAGATGGTTCCAATGTTGGCAGCGTGTTCATAAACAAGCCACTAAAAGGAACAATCTGTTGTGCAGAGCCGCTGAGGATATCCAATGGGATTCTGAGAAGGGGGGAGGGGAGATGGGTGTTGCTGTTTTTTTAAAGGCACTGCATCGTGTTTGTTCGAATGCCCGGCCTGATGGGCGGCGTTATGCGTACAGCATAGTTTGACTACCTCAAAGGACACAAGCGATGGGCCACGGCTTTGGGAGACAAATTGGAACTGATTCAGGGCAACAAAGGCGGTCTGGAAAACAAGTCTTAATGGGGCGAGGTTGGAGGAGCTGGATGTGCTTATCCCGGAGAAGGTCGAGGGAGACGCACGTGCGGTCTTTGTCGCATCAGCAAGGATGGACGGCTTCAAGAGGGAATTAGATAGGCATATGGAGCAGAGGTCCATCAGTGGCTATTAGCGGGTGTGCTCTATCACTGAGCCACGGTCTCTCTGCCACAGGAGGTGGTGGAGGCTACAAGCATGGACGGCTTCAAAAAGGAATTAGATAGGCATATGGAGCAGAGGTCCATCAGTGGCTATTAGCCACAAGGTATAGATAGGGGCTCTGGGGCAAGGGATGCTCTGTCTTCTTGGTGCTTGGGGGGGGCAACAGTGGGAGGGCTCCTAGTGTCCTGGCCCCACTGCTGGACCTCCTGATGGCACCTGGTATTTCTGGCCACTGTGTGATACAGAGTGTTGGACTGGATGGGCCTGTGGCCTGATCCAACATTGGCGTCTCTTACGTTCTTATGAAGCCGTCGCAGCGACATGATAACCCCATCGAAATAAAAGCGAGACGTTTCCGTAATTGTTCATAGGAGAAATTAAACGACACGACACTAATTCTGGAAAGACACAATCGCGCGCTTAATGACCTGAAAGATTGTCTCGTGGAGGAGGGTGAAAAGTTGTTCTCTGCCACTCCGGGTAGCAGGATCGGAACGCAGGAGTCCCCAGCCTGGTGCCTGTGCGGGCACCTTCCTTCGTGCCCAGCAAGTGTTTTTCGGAAGTCGCCGGGGCTTTTGCCCAGCGGGGCTTTTGGTTGGCTGTGCAGATTTTTAAAAACAGGGCTTTAGCTGCAGCTGCCATCAAAGCGCAAGAGTCTCCACTGTGTGAATGAAGGAAGCTACAGCAGCTGTTTTGTGGCTGGCGCTGCCTCCCGCGGCAGCTGTTTTGTGACTGTGTCCACCATGCTGTGTCAGAACTCTAAAGGTGCCCGCAGGCACCAAAAGGTCGGGAACCCTTGATCCTAATGGGTTACGTTACTGGGGAGGAGCAGATTTTGGTTCAACTTCAGCAGAAACTTCCTAGCAATAAGAACAGATGAACAAAGGAACCAGTTCCCTTGTTTTTCCCCATAAGAAGAAGAAGAGGAGGAGGAGATTGGAATTATACCCCACCCTTCACTACCCGAAGGAGTCTCAGAGCGAATTACAATCCCCTTCCCTTCCCCTCCCCACAGCAGATACCCTGGGAGGTAGGTGGGGCTGGGAGATCTCTTTTGAGAACTGCTCTTGAGAGAACAGCTCTGAGAGAACTTGTGACTGACCCAAGGTCACACCAGCAGCTGCACGTGGAAGAGTGGGAAATCAAACCCGGTTCTCCCACATTGGAGTCCACGCTCCTAACCACTACACCAAACTGGCTCTCTGCTAGGAAGTCTGCTAGCAGAGGCGGAATGGCCACCTGTCAGGGGTTCTCCAATGCTGGCTGTCCCGCATCGTGCAGAGAGACTGACTTGATGGCCTGTAAGGTCCCTTTTTTGACTCTGATAGCGAATGGTTCGTAACAAAAGAATTTTATTCTAAGACATCCTCCAGTGGTTGCTAGGGAGCTGCAGCGCTGACTGCTGGGAGGAGCGGCCGCTTGCACGGTGTGTGGCATCTTGAAAGGAGGAAATTGGTTCCAGAAGCGGTGTTCGCTCGTAAGCCCAGTTTGTGTGTGCATAAGCATGGGGCTTGCCCATAGCAAGAACATCCTGCATTTGGCGGAAGCTTCTTTATGAACTCGTTTAATACCAGGCTCAGTTTAGGCGGAAGGACTCGGAAACATTGTTCTGGTAACAAGGTTGAAAAAGCCGCCATGGGGGAAAAGTAGCTGGATTCTCCTCCTGGCATCTCCGATGTCTTGTTAGAGATGAATCTGGTGGGTACGGCAAGACAAGACATGGTACGGCGAACGCTATGCTGGGGATTATTAGGAAGGGAATTGATAACGAATCGGCCAGTATCATAATGCCCCTGTATAAATCGATGGTGCAACCTCATTTGGAGTACTGTGTACAGTTCTGGTCACCACACCTCAAAAAGGATATTATAGCATTGGAAAAAGTGCAGAAAAGGGCAACTAGAATGATAAAAGGGTTGGAACACTTTCCATATGAAGAAAGGTTAAAATGCTTGGGGCTCTTTAGCTTGGAGAAACGCCGGCTGAGGGGTGACATGATTGAAGTTTATAAGATTATGCATGGGATAGAGCAGGTTGAGAAAGAAGTACTTTTCTCCCTTTCTCACAATACAAGAACTCATGGGCACTCAATGAAATTGCTGAGCAGTCAGGTTAGAACAGATAAAAGGAAGTACTTCTTCACCCAAAGAGTGATTAACACATGGATAACTCTCAATCTGGGGCAAGTGATGCACTGTGTTCTTGGTGCTTTGGGGGAGGACAACAGTGGGAGGGCTTCTAGTGTCCTGGCCCCACTGGTGGACCTCCTGATGTCACCTGGTATTTTTGGCCACTGTGTGACATAGTGTTGGACTGGATGGGCCATTGGCTTGATCCAGCATTGGCTTCTCTTATGTTCTTATGGACCATTTCAGCCTGCAGGAGAAAGATTGCTGGTGCGAATGTCCCTGGTTCTTAAAAAAGCAAGACCCACCCACCCAAAGGAAGCTGGCCTACTGTGCAAGATTAAACAGGAGTCCAGTAGAGAATGTTCATTCCAGTGTAAGCTTTCATGAGTGAGATTCACTAAATCTTGTATTGAAGAAACTCTTAGACTTTAAGATGTTATTGGCCTTCAGTTTAACGTTGCTGCAAAAGATTTAACACGGCTGCTTCTCTGGATAATATTAGCGTATTGGGAGGATAGTTTGGCTAGCTCCCTTCTCCCTCACCTGCGAGTTAAGCCGAAGTTAATTGCTCCTCATCACAGATATTCGGTTTACTGGAGGTATCGTTTGGATCTGTGGCTCTGACTGTGCCCAGCCCTGAGATTAAAGGAACTGGAATAATATCTGGCAGAATACCTGAGAGGGATTGCATTGAGGGAGATAAAATCTGTTCTGTGGTGCTGTTTTTCCAAAGCAATTGTTTGTGAGTCAAGGACACAGCAAGGGCGGATGTCCGTGTAGCCAGCTGGTAATGCCCGTCTTGGCGAAGGCCCAGTGTCCCGGAAACTCCGGGCAACATAGAGCTGGAGGCGGAACCGTTGAGAAAAGAGCTTACCGAAACAGAAGTCCATGGGTGCCCTAAACAAAGGATATTTCAGAGGGTAGTTGTGTTGGTCTGCGGGAGAACAGCTAAGTTGGAGTTCAGTAGCACCTTAGAGACCAAAAAGATTTTTGGGTTGCGAAATTTCAAGACTGAAAGCTCCCTTCTTCAGATATCTGATGAAGGGAGGTTCGGCTCTCAAACGTTCGTACCCCGAAAATCTCGTCGGTTTCTAAGGTGCTGCCGGACTCGAATCGTAAAGGTAAAAAGTTTGCCGGGCCAAGAGTGAGCACAAAGACGCCACTTTCAGATGCTTTTCATAGTCTCTGTTTTTTTTGGTGTGTGTTTTGTGGGTTTATGTGTGCATGCCTGGAAGTCATAGTTGACTTCTGGTGACCCCTGGTGGGGCATGGACATTTCAGAGAGGTGGCTTACTATTGCCTGCCTCCGTGTCCCAGCCCCGGTATTCCTTGGAGGTCTCCCTTCCAAGTACTTGCCAGGGTCGGCCCTGCTTAGCTTCCGAGATCTGACAAGATCGGGCTTGCCTGGGCTATCCAGGTCTGGGCTTTATGTTTCTCTTGATTTCATAATATAGTTGTAAGATGTGAACCACAGTGAAGGGGAACGGTGGCACAGGGGATTTATCCTCTGGTTATAGTAACATCTGAGCTGAACAGAACGGCTGTCAGTTCTAGCCCCGTGCTTGTGTGAGCTACCAGCCTTGTCCCCAGCTCGCCGTCCACCCAGCGGTTCGAAAGCTTCAGCGAGTAGATAAAATGGGTACCACTCCTTAGAGAGGGTGGGCACACTAAATCCCCCGGTGGGGGAGGTGTTAGCCGGCGAACGGAATGTCCAGCTCGTAAGATCGGAAGCCTAGAAAGATCTCTTCGGCATCAAGAAGCCTGTAATGGGCCGTTCCGGCCAGGCGGTGGCAGTGTGGCGTTGCGACTCAAAGCAGACCTGGAGAAAGCTGACGTCATCAAGCCAAGTGGAAAAATGCTGTCTGGAACATGTCTAGTCTACAGCTGAACAAAATCCCCGTCTGCTGCGAACATGTGCAATTTAAAGATTTATATATGTTGTCCTCCCTTATCCCCATGAATCATTGTTAGTCCCTTGTGAAATGTGTAACTGTAAATCGCTCAGAGCCAGCAGCTCTGCAGGATTGAGCAATTAATAAATTGAAAGATTATTATTATTATTATTATTAGTGAGGACCTCTGAGGGGAACGGTGGCCCAAAAATATGTTAAGGAAAACACGTAATACGATACGATTCAGCGTTCTGAATAACTGAGTGGTGGTGGGAAGGGCCTTCAAGTTGCGGCCGACTTACGGTGAACTCCCCTATCGGGGTTTCAAGCAGAGAGACGATCAGTGGTGGTTTGGCATTGCCGTGTTCCGTGTGGCGACCCCAGCCTTCCTGAGTGGTCTCCCCCCCAAGTGCTATCCAGGGCCAACCCAGTTTCGCTTCTGAGATCTGCCAAGATGGGCTAGCCTGGGCCGTCCAGGTCAGGGCGATGAGTAAGTATACTAGCAAATTACTTCCTCCTCCCCCTGCAGACACTGTAATTCGTTTGTTCATCCGCTTGTTCGTTCATTTGTTCCTTATGACGGACATTTGAACAGTCATCCACTGTGATTGTATAAGCTTACCAAGAGAGCTGGGAATGGGTTAATAAGCAGTGAATAGGAAATAAAGCAAGAGGGCTGCATTGTCGGCGCCTCGAACCTTCGGCATGTCGATGCTAACGCTTGCAGCGACCGTGTTTTCATTTCATAAAGGAACTCGGCCCCCGGCTGGGCACCTCATTCGATACACGGCTGCCGAAAACCGCAACTGCCTGCTTAATTCCTCCCGTCAGGTCGAGAACTGATTTTGCCTGCATGCTGATGCCAAATGCCTCTCCCGAGGTGTTTTGAAGACCGGCAGCATGGTCCCGTCCAGATAGGGACCGGGACTAACTCCCCCACCCCCACCCCGAGCTGAGTCTAATTTTGAAAATGAGCCAATGCAAGCTGAAAGATTTTAGGTATTTCGGGTTTCTTTGACTGTGGCATCATTCTGCGTTGGCAGAGGAGGGCATCCTGAACGAGTTCCTCCTCGGACTCTAATTCGTTTCTCAGAGCCACCTGGATCCGGTTGCTGCCGTTTCTATGCTCTGCCGTGTGAGAACTCCCGTTATAGCGGTTTTCTTGAAGAGGGAGTTTGTACTGGAGCCCCTGGAATGACCTAACAGTTGTCCCTCTTGGGTAGGGTTTCCAACCTCCAGTTGGTGGCTGGAGATCTTCAGGGGTTACAGCTGATCTCCGTGGAGATAGATCAAGATGGGTCGCCATGTTAGGCTGTCTGTATCAGTAGAAGGGGCCGCGGTGGCTCAGAGGTTAAGACGTTGAGCTGCAGACCGGAAGGTCTGTAGTTTGGCAGTTCGAGACGCGAGTGCCGCATGACGGAGTGAGCTCCCGTCTCTGGCCCCAGCTCCTGCCAACCTAGCCATTCGAGAGCAAGAAAATGCAAGTAGATAAATAGGTACGGCTTCGGTGGGAAGGTAACAGCGTTCCGTGCGCCTCGGCGTCTAGTCATGCCGACCATGTGACCACAGAAACGTCTTCGGACAGTGCTGGCTCTTCGGCTTGGAAACTGAGATGAGCACCGCATCCCTAGAGTCGGATTCGACTGGCTTTCGAGCAAGGGGAAACCTTTACCTTTACCATCAGTATTAAAGAGCAAGAGTCCAGTAGCACCTTCGAGACTAATAAAATTTTTGGCAGGGGTATGAGCTTTCGTGAGTCACTGCTCACTTCTCCAGATACTCTCGAAAGAAGTTCAACGTTGTTAATCTTTAAGGCGCTGCTGGGCTCTTGCGCTTTTCTACTGCGACCGATCGCCGGGCGACAGAGATCGGTTCACCTGGAAAAAATGGCCGCTTTGGAAGGTGGACTCTGTGGCGTTATACCCCACTGAAGTCCCCTCTTTCCCCAGACTCCACCCACTTCAGGCTCCGCCCCTAGAATCTCCAGGCATTCCTAGAGCTGATAACCCTCCTGTCACGGGATCGTTCCATCCAAGTTGAGTGTACAACCAGCATGTCGGGGGCCTCTCTCAGCTAGGTGAAAGGCCTTCCTTTTTTGCCTCGGTGGTCATTTGACCTTGCAAAATGTCCCCGGGGTCTGAAGTGAAACTAATCCCCCCTTTCACTGTTCCCTCTAAGCTGAGTCAGTGTGAGCTAGCTCCACAGTTTTTTAGCCTCCGGCTCACCCATTTTTGTCTTCGCTCAGGAAGGGGCGGCTCCAGAGCAAACCGATTCACGCGGTAGCCAAATCGCCCACTCACAACTTTCATGCCGGTAGCTCACAAAGTAGAATTTTTACTCACAAGACTCCACAGCTTAGAGGGAGCATTGCCCCCTTTCTTTTTGTTGTGCTGTGGAGCTACCCAGTCGTAGTGTTCCGAATCATAAAACATTGCTCATTGAAATATAGTCGTGTCCACAGTGCTATAAAAGAAGGAGTATTAGTCTTTTGGTGATTGCGCATTAATAGGCAACATGTGACTAATGGGCTACGTGCATAGCATTTGTTATGTGGGATGTAATAAGGATCAATGGACCTTGCCCTTGGAAAGAAGATGCAGTCATAGGGCCAGTTACTGCTAGTCAGAGCCAACTGTAGGAGGACTAGCGGTCTTCCTTACATAAGAACATAAGAGACGCCAATGTTGGATCAGGCCAAAGGCCCATCCTGTCCAACACTCTGTGTCACACAGTGGCCAGAAATACCAGGTGCCATCGGGAGATCCACCAGTTCCTATCTATACCTTGTGGCTAATAGCCACTGACGGACCTCTGCTCCATATGCTTATCTAATTCCCTTTTGAAGCCGTCCATGCTTGTAGCCACCACCACTTCCTGTGGCAGTGAATTCCATGTGTGAATCACTCTTTGGGTGAAGAAGGACTTCCTTGCATCTGTTCTAACCCGACCGCTCAGCAGTTTCATGGAGTGCCCACGAGTTCTTGTATTGTGAGAAAGGGAGAAAAGTACCTCTTTCCTTACCTGCTCTTTCCCATGCATAATCTTATAAGGCAGCTTCCCACAAAGCACAGGTGCGTGAAGTGGTGTTAACTTGCAGCGGACTCATGGCAACCCTGTAGGATTTTCAAGGCAAGGGACGGACGGAGGTGGTTTTTCCCTTGTCTGCCTCTGCATAAAGACGATGGACTTCCTTGGTGGTCTCCCATCCGTGTACTAAACAGGGCCCGACCCTGCTTAGATTCCGAGATCTGACGAGATAGGGTTAGCCTGGGCTATTACAGGTCAGGTCCCTACAAAGTCAGAACATAAGAGAAGCTAAAGGCCCATCTAGTCCAACACTCTGTGTCACACAGTGGCCAAAAATACCAGGTGCCATCAGGAGGTTCAGCAGTGGGGCCATAAGAACATAAGAGACGCCAATGTTGGGTCAAGTCAAAGGCCCATCCAGTCCAACACTCTGTGTCACACCATGGCCAAAAATACCAGGTGCCATCAGGAGGTCCACCAGTGGGGCCAGGACACTAGAAGCCCTCCCACGATTGTCCCCCCCCCAAGCACCAATAATACAGAGCATCACTTGCCCTAGTTCCTTTCTATACTTTGTGGCTAAGCCACTGATGGACTTCTGCTCCATATGCTTATCTAATTCCCTCTTGAAGCTGTTCATGTTTGTAGCCGCCATCTCCTGTGGCAGTGAATTCCATGTGTTCGTCACTCTTTGGGTCAAGAAGGACTTCCTTTTATCCATTCTAACTCGACTGCTCAGCAATTTCATTGAGTGTCCACAAGTTCTTGTATTGTAAGAAAGGGGGAAAAGGAGCCAGTTTGGTGTAGTGGTTAAGTGTACGGACTCTAATCTGGGAGAACCGGGTTTGATTCCCCACTCCTCCACTTGCACCTGCTGATGTGACCTTGGGTCAGTCACAAGCTCTGGCACAGCTGTCCTTGAAAAAGAGCAGTTTGTGCCAGAGTTCTCTCAGCCCCACCCACCTCACAGGGTGTCTGTTGTGGGGAGGGGAAGGGAAAGGAGTTTGTAAGCCGCTCTGAGACTCCCAAGTGAAGGGCGGGGTATAGATCCAATCTCTTCTTCTCTTCTCTTCTTCTACCTGCTCTATCCCATGCATAATCTCATAAACCTCGATCATGTCACCCCTCAGTCATTGTTTCTCCAAGCTAAAGAGCCCCAAGCTCTTTAACCTTTCTTCATAGGGAAAGTGTTCCAACCCTTTTATCATTCTAGTTGCCCTTTTCTGTGTATATTTGGATTTTAGTTAGAACAAAGTTTGAGCCCATCGGCCCCTTTAAGACAAGCAAAGTTTTATTCAAGGCGTGAGCTTTTGTGTGCACGCACACTTCGTCAGATACATTGAAATGGAAGTTAACAGTCCGTACATATAGGTAGGCAGTGATCAGCAAATTAGCATTCAACATAATGAGGATGTTTTAACAGATGCAAAGACCAAACAGGAATGACAAGCTAAGTTTGTACGGTCACCATGTGTTTGGATTTAATTAGGAGGAAGAGCACAGTGGAGCAAATAAGTATGTCAGAACAGGAGACTAATGTGTAAATGTATCCTTCTTAATTGTGAAATGCTAAGAGTAAATTACTGTCGTTATGCGCTATTCATCTCTTTTCAAGCATGGAGGTAACTAACAGCATACTTTTCTTTGAGATGGGGTCAATGGTTGTGCAGTGTTATGTCTCCTCTGTCATCAGACCAGAGAAATACATTCCAGTATTCAATGTATTACAATACAATCACTATTCTAATTTACTATTCTAAATAAGACATGCACTAAAATAAAGAGGATGTATAGCCTTTCTTGATGAGAATACATATGTAAGGACTGAATGAGTTTAGCGTAGGTAGTAAGATAAGAAACCAATATCCCTGTTAAGTCCGGGTGGCGGTGGTGTTCCAAGTGTTGTAATAACTTGTAATTCAGCAAATTCCCTTCCAGTCTTTCCCTGAAGTTAATTTGCAATAAAACAGCTATTTCCATTTCAGTGTATCCGAGGAAGTGTGCATGCGCACGAAAGCGCATATCTTAAATAAAACTTAGTTGGTCTTAAAGGTGCCACTGGATGCCCACCTGGATGGATTTTAGTTAGTCAATATGAGTAACTAACAAACACAACCAGCAATATACTTTGTTGGACATAATTTGACAATAAGCTTTTTGGCCGGCCATTTGTTGCATCAGCATTTTTTCTCTAAACAAGGTCTAACTTTGTAGATTTGATTTTTTTTGGGGGGGGGGGGAAGGGAGAAAAAAACCCATCAGACCTTGCGAATTATTTCTTGGATCCTATGATTATTGGTCTGCCAAACGGAAATACTTTGAAGACTGACCTCGAAGACAGCACATTTCCCTTCCTTATGGAGGAACTGGAAGATATATTTCTAAGTGAAACAAATCTGTTAAGAAGAGCAGATAAAATCGAAACAGTAAATAAACACTTTCAGGATTAGTCGATGGGGAACAGATTTGTAGAGTTTTTTTGGGGGGAAACTTTGATAAATGGAAGTGATTTTTAAAACCCTTGCAGAGGAACTCCATGATGGGCTTGTTTCCAAGTAGCTTCAGACAGGCTGTGGAAGACCCAGAGCACAGCAGATGAAAAATAATGTCATTTCGAGAAGCGTACTTAAAGGGGGGGGGGCGTCGGTTACATTTATAGAAACACGGTTAGCTGGGATTACATGAGGAGCAGGCGAGGACTCAATATGCCTTCAGACAGAAAAGTAAAATAAAATCAAAGATACGATGGGGAAATATGAGACGCCGTAGTTAAAATAGAACCATCCAGAATGTTTTGGGTCAGCAACTAGGTTCCGAGCCTGGCTTTGAAAGAATCCAAATTTAAATATAGATCCGTCTGGTTTCTATCCATTGCAGGACATTGTTTCTTAACTTCAGTTCCTAGTCTATAATGTAAGGCTAAGATACGGGCTGTTACGATTATGGAGTTAGTGTCAAGCATTTGGAACACCAAAAGTGCTAAATAAAGTCATTAGCTTGTAGACAAAATTGTATTCTAAAGCGAAACCTTCTAACGACCTGGGCAGGTAGAATCATAGAGTTTGGAAGGGTTCTCCAGGGTCATCTAGTCCAACCCCATGCACAATGCAGGAAATTCACAAATACTTCCCCCTCCACACCCCCAGTGACCCCTGCTTAGAGATGTAAAATTTCCGGAAATTTTGAAGCTCAGGAAAAAAACCATTTTTTTTTCCCGGGAAAAAAAGGAAATTTTCTGAAAACTTGAAAAAAATGCTACATTAGCACCTCTTTTTTCTTTTCCAGATTGAAAGTCATTCTGTTACTTTAGGAACATAAAATATGACTATGGACATTTTTACTTGGCATGAAATTATCACAACTAGAATATTAAAAATATAGTGTATCCAAACAGTTATCACAAACAGAATACCCACCCACATGCAAAAACAAAAAAACCTTTTTATTTTCTTGTGACAATAGCACCTCCTAAAGGAAGAAATGCCTCTTGTTCTTGCATTGGAGAGTTCAAGTGTAACCTAGGACTTGCTTGTCCTCAGTGCACAGAAATTAGATCAATCTGATACCATACATATTTTTTAGAAATGATTTGGAAAACATTTGAACACCTTGTCTTAAAATATTTTATTTATCATGCTAAAATAAAATGTTCCATAATCAATTTTTTCCCTTTTATTTTCTTTTTTCAATTTTTCTAATTTTTCGAGGGGAAAAACAAAAAAAGGCTTCAGGGAAAAAAACGGGGGGAGTTAGTGTGAGATAGGTCACAGTTTTTAGCCTCTGGCTCACACATTTTTGTCTCAGCTCAGGAAGGATGCCTCCAGAACACACTAATTTATGCAGCAGCCAAATTGCTCACTCACAACTTTAATGTTAGTAGCTCACAAAGTAGACTTTTTGCACACAAGACTCCACAGCTTAGAGGGAACATTGCGGAGCTCCAGCAGTAAAGAGCCCAGGGGCCGGGTACATGTAACAAGCCCCACCCCCTGCTCCCAGCAGCCCTCAGTCGAAGCAAGAAGCAGCCAGGTAAGTTGCAGAGCACCAGCCCCCCGGTCCAAAACAGTCCAGTGGCATCTTTAAGACCAAGTTTTATTCAGGTACAAGCTCTCCCTCCTCTGCGAGGACAGATCTGCACGTCCCCCCCACCAATAGCTAGCAATCCAAAACAGTCCAGTGGAGCCTGAGCAGTGGGTGTTGCCTTCTGACACACTTCTGGTGATGTCAGGGGGTGTGGCATATGCAAATAAGTTATGCTAAAGAGTTATGCTAATGAGCTCCTGCACCTCTTTTTCTACGAAATGACCCCTGGCGATCGGCATTTCCCTGGGCGTGTAAGAAAGGGCCACGAGAACTGAGTACTGAGGCAACCCTTCCTGCCCTCCCTCTCTTAATCTACCCAAGTTCACAGAATCCGCATTGCCGTCAGATGGCCATCTGGCCTCTGCTTGAAAACCTCCCAAGAAGGAGAGCCCACCACCTCCCGAGGAAGCCTATTGTTCCACTGAGGAACTGCCCTGCGAAGAACTTCCTGACGGTTAGAGCAGTTCCTCAGTGGAACAGGCTTCCTCTGGAGGTGGTGGGCTCTCCTCCTTTGGACAAATTTTCCGACAGTCAGTGTTTAGCCGAAAACTCTTCTGATTGAATTTCGACCCGTTGGTTCTGGTCCAACCTTCTGGGGCAACAGAAAACAACTCCGCACCATCCTCTCGATGACAGCCCTTCAAGGACTTGAAGATGGTAATCATATCACCCCTCAGTCGTCTCCTCTCCAGTCTAAACAGATAGTGAGTGATCTGAAATCCGTCCAGGTCAGGGCATGGTGGCTGACAGTGTAAATACTAGTAACATAGGTAAGAACCAGTAATCAAAGCCAGTAATTTAAAACTGGAGGTAGGGAGAGGAAAGAATCGAATGCCGTCATGGATAAACCATCTTCAGCTGCCTCCTAAAGGTTTAGAGTGAGGGGGCCAGGCGTCCCATAATCATGGGGGTCATTTCGTACAAAAAGAGGTGCAGGAGCTCATTAGCATAACTTATTTGCATATGCCACACCCCCTGACACCACCAGAAGTGTGTCAGAAGGCAACACCCACCGCTCAGGCTCCACTGGACTGTTTTGGACTACTACCGTGTTTCCCCGAAAATAAGACACTGTCTTATATTTATTTTTTCTCAAGAAGACACACTAGGGCTTATACCACAAATGCATAGAAATCCTGCTAGGGCTTATTTTTGGGGTAGGTCTTATTTTCAGGGAAACAGGGTAGCTATTGGGGGGGAGGACCTGACCTGCAGATCTGTCCCCACAGAGGAGGGAGAGCTTGCGCCTGAATAAAACTTGGTCTTGAAGGTGCCACTGGACTGTTTTGGGCTGGGGGGGCCCTCTGGAACTTACCTGGCTGCTTCTTGCTCTGACTGAGGGCTGCTGGGAGCAGGGGGTGGGGCTTGTTGCATGTGCCCGCCCCCTGGGCTCTTCACTGCCGGAGCTCCGCTCCTGTGCGCTCCTGCAGGAAATGACCCCTGGCTACCACTGAAAAGGCCTTCTCCCATGTACCCCACGGGCCAACAGCCATAAGGCAGAGCAGGAATCCCCCAGCACCACCTTCGGGGAGACAGCGTCCCAGATAGGACTCCGATCACCGTGACCCTGAGTGGTGACCCCCGTAGGACACTATGTTACAAGACCAGAACTTAGAGTCCTCCCCGCGGGCCCGTTTTGACCAGTCTAGTCGCTAAGACCAGACGTTCTGTTTGAGAGCTCCCTTTCCAAATAATCAGGGCTATTTTTGGGCAGAACGCACAGGAACGGAGTTTCGGCTGGCTCCCGAGTTGGCCACGATCAGCAGGGACTCATTAGCATAATAGGCCACACCCAACAGCAGAAACGCATTAGGATTGGCTACAGTAGGGGTGTGTGGCCTAACATGCAAAGGAGTCCCTGCTACAAAAAAAGGCCCTGGGTTTTGACAACAAACAAGGTAAACGGAATAAGAAGCAAAAGGTGGGTGTGGCTGGATGACTATACTTCTGGTAACATGGGGGTGTGGCCTAATATGCTAATGAGCTATGCTCTCATGGGTGTGGCTGGATATGCTAATGAGTTTCTGTTGTTGGGTGTGGCCTATTATGCTAATGAGTTCCTGCTGGGCTTTTTCTACAAACAAAGCCCTGAAAATAATAAAGACAATTCGGCTCTAGAAAGTCATCACCTGGAAAGGCCGTTGATACTTCTTCCTGGTTCAAGGGAACGCTTAAGGGGACTGTGGTACTCTCAGAGATGTGCGCTCCAGCCCTCCCTCTGGAAGGAGAAACTTAAGTTCACCCCAAATGCTGCCGCTTCCGCCCCCCCCGTGCACAGCCGGCATACAACACAGGGGCTTTTTAAAACGGAGCAGATAAACAGGCCGTTTCGGCATGTTAGAAGCTGTCTGGCTTTTATCTTGTTCCTTCCTGTTAAAATCATACACGCAGAAAGGACTTTGGCCGCAACTTAAACCCACGTTGTTTGCGTTGGCAAGCGTGGGGCGGTAGAAGGATCAAAACACTGTATTTGTCGCTGAGGTGGAAAAACACCTCCCCCTCAGAAATGCGATAAGACCTCTGGTTGGTGATATTTTCAAAATCGGCCTCTAATTAAGACTAGTGTATGTACTCACAGCGTGCACTGGCACTCTTCGATGGTCTCTCGTGCCCTTTTCCGAATAAGGTTTTGGCGTACGTCCACTGTTTTTGCCTCAGTGTGGCCTAGTGCCCTGGTTCATACCCTGTGGGTGGTGATAGATCAAGATGGGTAGGCATGTTAGTCAAGGCTCCCTCTAAGCTGTGGGATCTCGTGAGCAAAAATTCTACTCTGTGAGCTACCGGCGTTAAAGTTGTGAGCGAGCGATTTGGCTACTGCATAAACTATTTTCTTCTTCTTCTTCATCGTCGTCGTCATCATCATCAAATTTCTACCCCACCCTCCCCACGAATGGGCTCAGAGCGGCTCACAAACAAGGGCACCGTGTGCCGATACATAAAAACAGAATAAAAGCAAACAATTTTACATAATAAATTGCTCAATACAAGATGGTGTCCTGAAGATATTACACAGTCCCGGCTCAGCGGTACTGGTCCACTGTCCTGCTGTAGTTCGCTCTTCATAGAGGGCCGTCCCCGTTGTTACCAGGGATCGTTGGGGATGATGGTAGTGGCGGCTCCTAATCAAAAGCCTGGCGGAAGAGCTCTGTCTCGAGGGCCCTGCAGAACTGTAAGAGGTCCCGCAGGGCCCTCCCACCCTTTGACCGCTATCATAGAATCACAGTGTTGGAAGGGGCCATACAGGCCACCTAGTCCCAACCCCCTGTTCAATGCAGGATCAACCTAGAGCATCCCTGACGAGTGTTTGTCCAGCCGCTGCTTAAAGAGGGGGAACTCACCACCCCCCTAGGTTGCTGATTCCACCGTTGCACAACTCTTACTCTCCTTTCCCTTTCACTTGACAGTTTTGGTTGCTGTACATTAGAGATGGAATGAGTTCTGTGGTGTTCCTTGTAGAGGATAGGATAATTAAGCTGACAAGGCAAGATATGCAGCTGTTGAAGGTGTCCAGCAGTGGCAGGTGCTTGTAGTTTATTCCCCTAGATGGGCTAGGTCTGATGTTGTGGAGAATGTAGAGTTGAGGTCTTCAGAGGACGGAAGACACTGCATGGGATCCTTGCTAGTGGGCATTGGGGATGAGCGGCTGTGACCACGACTCAGTTCTTTCCCTTTTTGTAGCAGAGACCAGGCCCAGGGAGAAAGGGTGACTTGGGGTTGACCGCTGGGGATTGACGAGCTGAGTTCCCTTTCCAGCCCCTGTCACTGCCTGGCTACAGCTTTGTATTGGATGCTTAGTTTCTTCATGCTTGTCTCCCTCTTTTGTAATGGGAGAACAATTACTGCCTGCCTCTGAACAAGCCCTTTGGAGAAGTGTGGATCATTCTTTTAAACCTGCTTTGATTACCATTTTACTTACAGCAAAGCTGAGCTGTCTGAACACAGAGCTGTGCAAAGGCTGGTTGGCTATCTGTTGCTTCTACTTTGCCGGCCACATGACCACGGAAACGTCTTCGGACAGCGCTGGCTCTTTGGCTTTGAAACGGAGATGAGCACTGCAACCCTAGAGTCGGATTTGACTGCCTTTCGAGAAAGGGGAACCTTTACCGTTACCTTCTCTGCAGACTGAAAGGAGACAGTAAGGCAGACATGATAGCGATTCCCTTGAGTGCACATGGACATTTGCAGAAATTCATTTCTCTGTGCAGAAGAGTTTTTACAGTGAGCATGTTGTTCAGTGTCATAGAAAGGATGGTACAAAGTTGTTTTTTGTTGCTCCTGAAGGTCGAACCAGAACCAACGACTTGAAATTAAATCAGAAGAGTTTTCGGCTAAACGTTATGAAGAACTTCCTGACAGAGGGGTTCCTCAGTGGAACAGGCTTCCTGGGGAGGGGGGGGGCTCTCCCTCTTGGGAG
>NW_015169848.1:160050-173084 GCF_001447785.1 Gekko japonicus | reverse complement strand
TTGTAGATTTTCAGGTCCTGTATGTCTCACCCTACCCAACCTTCCTGAGTAGATATAAATTACCTGCCTACCATTTTTCTTCTCACCTTGACACAGAGAGTACTCCCTCTTTCTGTGTTACACCTCTGAGGACGCCAGGCACTCATTTTATTTTACTTTATTTACAGACCATGACCAGAATACAAATAAGTAAGAAAAGGAATGACCACAGCTTGGTAAAATATATAAACATTTAGAAATACAAATATAAAGGTGTATAAAAGTAATTAAAACTAATACTAATACAAATGCAGCAATTTCTAACCTAACTACATAACAATATAGATATAAAATACAATCAGTGACTATCTTCCACATTAAGTTGGGAAGCATATATAGAACGCAATTTGATAGCTTGGGAGCAGACTTTAGCAACTGTCCGGGTGGTCGCTATACTCACATCAGAGAGAAGTGTGTTAATGATCCCAGTGTTGGAGGTGTCAGGACAGAGCTCAAGTAACAGGGAGATAAAGGCAGTACGAATTTCATTGTAGAAAAAACAAGGAAGGCAGACATGTGCCATTGACTCTTATCTCACCACTGTTGCAAGGGCAAAATCTCTCAGTCGGGGGATGCCAGTCACAGCTGCTGGCGAAATGTCAGGTCCTACAATGCCAAGACCACGGCCATGTTGTTGTTCAGTCGCACAGTCGAATGTTCGTTGCATCGATGACATTGTCTAACCATCTCATCCTTTGCCATCCCCGTCTTCTTTGGCCTTCAATCTTTCCCAGCATCAGGGTCTTCTCTAGTGAGTGCTCCCTTCTCATTTGGTGGCCAAAGTATTTGAGCTTCATTTTCATTATCTGGCCTTCCAGGGAACAGTCAGGGTTGATTTCTTTTAGGATTGACTGATTTGATCTTTTTGCAGTCCAAGGGACTCTCAAGAGTCTTCTCCAGCACCATAGTTCAAAAGAATCTATTCTTCGGCGCTCGGCCTTCCTTATAGTCCAACTCTCGCAGCCATACATGACTACTGGGAATACCATTGCTTTGACCATGCGGACTTTTGTTGGCAGGGTGATGTCTCTACTTTTGATCATGCTGTTTAGGGTCGCCATCGCTTTCCTCCCAAGGAGCAGGCGTCTTTTAATTTCATGGCTGCTGTCACAGTCTGCGGTGATCTGGGATCCCAGGAACATGAAGTTTGTCACCGCTTCCACGACTTCCCCTTCTATTTGCCAAGGAGTGATGGGGCCGGATGCCATGATCTTAGTTTTTTTTTTATGTTGAGCTTCAAGCCCACTTTTGCGCTCTCCTCTTTTACCCTGAGCAAGAGGCTCTTTAGGTCCTCTTCACTTTCTGCCATTAGAGTGGTATCGTCTGCATATCTGAGGTTGTTGATCTTTTTCCCAGCAATCCTAATTCCTGCTTGTGATTCATCCAGGCCAGCATTTCGCATGATGTACTCTGCATATATATTAAATAAGCAAGGTGACATCCTTGTCGTACTCCTTTTCGTATGCTAAACCAATCATTTGTTCCATATCTGGTTCTAACTGTTGCTTCTTGACCCTGATACAGGTTTCTCAAGCCCAGAAAATCTACGACAACTAATGAACTCTGGCTGTGAAAGCCTTTGACAGCAGTTTTTAAAAACTTTTGAAGTTAGTTGCTCAGTCTGTAAAAATTTTGGTGCCATCTAGTGCATAGCATAAAACTCTTTAAAAATAGTAAATGAACAAGACACTCTATATTTGTTGTTTTTGAGCTTGATGGCCAGTCAAAAGCAGAAAGAAACATGCAGCACGTCCTGTTTAATCTTTTTCTAGCTTTGAGGTTGGCTCTTTCATAGTTGCAGTCTTAGCTTCACCAAAGTATATTGCAGGAGTTATGAATAGACATTTCTGGGGTCAGTTCTGCCAAAAGACTCCTGTGGGAGTTCTTTGGAATGATTATTTCAGGAAAGAGTAAATGTGGAAATGTTGTTCAGAATGGAAAACCATGTGGATTTTTTTCCTGGAAAGGTCAGCACTTGTGTTCCATGTTTATTGTTCATTCAATGCACTCGCATGAAGGGAGAGAATCTGGGGTTGGAACTAGCACCTGCCATTGCCTTGTGGATAAGAAAACCTCAAAACTGGCTTAAACAGGCTCTTCTGTTTAAGCACCATGACATCTGTCAGCACATTTCCTGGTGTCTGGCAAATGTTTTTATGTTCTTAGGATGCTGGAATAGATGGGCCACTGGTCTGATTCAGCAGGGCTCTTCTGGTGTTCTTAGGATGCTGGACTGGATGGACCACTGGTCTGATCCAGCAGGGCTCTTGTTATGTCCTGAGGATGCTGGACTAGATGGACCACTGGTCTCATCCAGCAGGGTGCTTCTTTTGTGCTTTGGATGCCGGACTAGGTGGGCCACCGGTCTGATCCAGCAGGGCTCTTGTTATGTCCTGAGGATGCTGGACTAGATGGACCACTGGTCTCATCCAGCAGGGTGCTTCTTTTGTGCTTTGGATGCCGGACTAGGTGGGCCACCGGTCTGATCCAGCAGGGCTCTTGTTATGTCCTGAGGATGCTGGACTAGATGGACCACTGGTCTCATCCAGCAGGGTGCTTCTTTTGTGCTTTGGATGCCGGACTAGGTGGGCCACCGGTCTGATCCAGCAGGGCTCTTGTTATGTCCTGAGGATGCTGGACTAGATGGACCACTGGTCTCATCCAGCAGGGTGCTTCTTTTGTGCTTTGGATGCCGGACTAGGTGGGCCACCGGTCTGATCCAGCAGGGCTCTTGTTATGTCCTGAGGATGCTGGACTAGATGGACCACTGGTCTCATCCAGCAGGGTGCTTCTTTTGTGCTTTGGATGCCGGACTAGGTGGGCCACCGGTCTGATCCAGCAGGGCTCTTGTTATGTCCTGAGGATGCTGGACTAGATGGACCACTGGTCTCATCCAGCAGGGTGCTTCTTTTGTGCTTTGGATGCCGGACTAGGTGGGCCACCGGTCTGATCCAGCAGGGCTCTTGTTATGTCCTGAGGATGCTGGACTAGATGGACCACTGGTCTCATCCAGCAGGGTGCTTCTTTTGTGCTTTGGATGCCGGACTAGGTGGGCCACCGGTCTGATCCAGCAGGGCTCTTGTTATGTCCTGAGGATGCTGGACTAGATGGACCACTGGTCTCATCCAGCAGGGTGCTTCTTTTGTGCTTTGGATGCCGGACTAGGTGGGCCACCGGTCTGATCCAGCAGGGCTCTTGTTATGTCCTGAGGATGCTGGACTAGATGGACCACTGGTCTCATCCAGCAGGGTGCTTCTTTTGTGCTTTGGATGCCGGACTAGGTGGGCCACCGGTCTGATCCAGCAGGGCTCTTGTTATGTCCTGAGGATGCTGGACTAGATGGACCACTGGTCTCATCCAGCAGGGTGCTTCTTTTGTGCTTTGGATGCCGGACTAGGTGGGCCACCGGTCTGATCCAGCAGGGCTCTTGTTATGTCCTGAGGATGCTGGACTAGATGGACCACTGGTCTCATCCAGCAGGGTGCTTCTTTTGTGCTTTGAGCAGGGCTCTTGTTATGTCCTTAGGATGCTGGACTAGATGGACCACTGGTCTCATCCAGCAGGGTGCTTCTTTTGTGCTTTGGATGCCGGACTAGGTGGGCCACCGGTCTGATCCAGCAGGGCTCTTGTTATGTCCTGAGGATGCTGGACTAGATGGACCACTGGTCTGATCCAGCAGGGCGCTTCTTAGGTCCTCAGGTTGACCAGCTCATCTGTCCCTGACAATCAGGTTGTGCAGGGACCTCACTGCAAGCATTTTACAGAAGAAGAGTCATTTTTTTTTAAACAAAAGTTTAAAGTTGTAGTACTGTTTTATTTCAGTCGTGAGATGACCTGAGTACAGTAGTGTGCCGAATGAATATTAAAAAGATGAAAATATCCAGTAAAGGAAACATTTAAAAATCTAGCATATTAGCTAGAATCGAGTCTCGTTCAGAATGCAAGGGAGCTTTGACGCTCAAAAGCTCACATTCCCACGGGAAATCTTCGTGTTCTCTAAGATGCTCCTGGAGTTGGTTCTAGCGGTTCTGCTGGAGACCAACACGACTTCCCTCTGAACCCGTCTAGCAAATTAGGGTTACTATTCCCCCAGTACACTCGGCCCGTCAGCAAGAGATTCCCATCCCCTTAAGGCACGGTACCGGCTGTTCCAGAAAGAGGAAATCCACATCTGCTATTGAGTAACGCTCATTAACACGCGAGGAAACGCGAAGGTTCCCGCTTTTGGTATTAAAAACCACCGCAATCTGCCCTCCTTAGTAAAGAAACTTGAGTCATCCTTTCTGCAGAAAATTATGTGTATTCGGGCGAACGTTCTCTGTCCCTTGCAGGCTTAAAAACATTTAGTCACGTTGCATCAGGAGGCGCCGTCACACTTCTGCCTGCGGGCTTCCAGATGTAGCTTTTTTGCATGAATCGACTGCTCGCATCGAGAGCCAAAAATACCGGGACACCTAAAAGGCGAACAGTTTGAACGTGGCGTTAAGTGTTCTTGGGCAACCAGAAAGCCCAGCGGTAACGGAAGTAAATAAATCTTACTACTAAATACAACGGGACCACGAAGATACTAAGTACAGTGAAGACAACAAAATACACCGTGGAGAGAACGGATTGCTCAAGGTCAAATACCACTAAAGTGCTACTTAAAGGCATATGTCTCAAACATAATAAATGAGAAAATCATGCGTGGAGGTTAAACTGTAAACCTTTTCGCATGATCCACATATACTTATTGCTTATTAAAGCACAAAGGCACAAGTTCAAAGACACCTTCCTAAAGCAAGACCAGTAAATGGGCTGTATACAGTCCTTGAAAACCCTGTAATCTCCTTTGCTGTTTCTTCGTTTCCAAACTTTCCGGTCTGAAGGGCAGCTGAGAAAACAGGCTGATGTCTCTCGTCGGCCGAGAGAGTTTCGATTCTACTGCTTCTTCAGAACGGTAGCCGCCCAGAGACCCCCGGGGGGGGGTTTGGGGGGGTAGCAAGTTGAAAGTTAAATAAATAAATAAATAAAATAAATGTGCAGACTCTAATCTGGGAGAACCGGGTTTGATTCCCCACTCCTCCACTTGCACCTGGCTGGATGACCTTGGGCAAGCCGTAGCACTGGCAAAGCTGTTCTCTCAAGGACAGTTCTGGAAAGAGCTCTCTGAGCCCCGCCTACCTCACCGGGAAAGGAGATTGTCAGCCGCTCTGAGACTCCTTTGGGTAGTGAAGGGCGGGGTATAAATCCAATCTCTTCTTCTCTCAAGAGCAGTTCTCAAGAGAGCTCTCCCAGCTCCACCTACCTCACAGGGTGTTTGTTGTGGGGAGGGGAAGGGAAAGGAGTTTGTCAGCCACCTGAGACTCCTTCGGGTAGTGAAGGGTGGGGTATGAATCCAATCTCCTCCTCCTCCTCCTTCCTGGAGAGCCAGTTTGGTGTAGTGGTTAAGTGCGCGGACTCTAATCTGGGAGAACCGGGTTTGATTCCCCACTCCTCCACTTGCACCTGGCCGGATGACCTTGGCCAAGCCGTAGTTCTGATAAGAGCTGTTCTTGAAAAAGAGCAGTTTCGGTCAAGAGCTCTCTCAGCCCCACCTACCTCACAGGATGTCTGTTGTGGGGAGGGGAAGGGAAAGGCGTTTGTAAGCCGCTCTGACACACCTTTGGGTAGTGAAGGGCGGGGTATAAATCCAATCTCCTCCTCCTCCTCCTCCTTCTTCTGTTTACATGTATTACATGCCTTATCATACTCCCACATGGAGCATTAGTTTGGAAACGAAGAAACAGCAAAGGAGATTACAGTGTTCTCAAGGACTGTATGCAGCCCATTTACTGGTCTTGCTTTAGGAAGGTGTCTTTGTACTTGTGCATTTGTTTCATAGCCTTTGTGCTTTAATAAGCAATAAGTATATGTGGATCATGCGAAAAGGTTTACAGTTTAACCTCCACGCATGATTTTCTCATTTATTATGTCTGAGACATATGCCTTTAAGTAGCACTTTAGTGGTATTTGACCTTGAGCAATCCGTTCTCTCCACGGTGTATTTTTGTAAATAAATCTTAGACTGGATGAGGGAGCTAAGATTGGCCTTGTTAACGGGGCTTCCTTGCTGTTCTGCCACTGCTGGAAAACTATACTTTCTCTTCACCGTACAGCAAAACCTTTTCTGTAGGGTGCTGGCGATCTGTGGACATGCTTTCTCCATTTATCTGCCCCACAGTACGTTTCCAATCTAATCTTGCATGACCAAAAGATACCACCCGAGGCTCTCCTGGGATTTGCTTTAGGGCAGTCCGTATGATTTGGCAGCCGGCCAGCAAACGTGGGGCAAGATCTCCCCAAGCTGTAGATTGGTGCTGGTTTCACCAGACGTTTCTTGGCAGCACCATTCTGTTCAGCGGCCATCTTAAGAACATGTTGGATCAGGCCAGTGGCCCCTCCAGTCCAACACTCTGTGTCACACAGTGGCCAAAACCCAGGTGCCATCAGGAGGTCCACCAGTGTGGCCAGAACTCCAGAAACCCAGTCACTGTTGCCCCCCAAGGCCCAAGAATACAGAGCATCACTGCCCCCAGACTTAAGAGCATAAGAGAAGCCATGTTGGATCAGGCCAATGGCCCATCCAGTCCAACACTCTGTGTCACACAGCAGCCAAAACCCAGGGGCAATCAGGAGGTCCACCAGCGGGGTCAGAACTCCAGAAGCCCTCCCACTGTGGGGCCCCAAGCACCAAGAACACAGATCACCACTGCCCCAGACATAAGAACATAAGAGAAGCCATGCTGGATCAGGCCAATGGCCCATCCAGTCCAACACTCTGTGTCACACCGTGGCCAAAACCCAGATGCCATCAGGAGGTCCACCAGCAGGGCCAGAACTCCAGAAGCCATCTTGCAGTTGCCCCCCAAGCACCAAGAAGGCAGAGCATCACTGCCCCAGACAGAGTGCTCCAGCTATACCTTGTGGCTAATAGCCACTGATGGACCTCTGCTCCAGATGTTTCTTCAATCCCCTCTTGAAGCTGTCTATACTCATAGTCGCCACCACTCCCTGTGGCAGTGAATCCCACGGGTTAATGACTCTTCGGGTGAAGAAGTACTTCCTTTTATCTGTTGTAAGCCTACTCCTCATTAATTTCATTGCATGCCCACGATTCCTCGTATTTTGAGAAAGGCAGAAAAGACCTCCTTTCTTGTGCACCGTGATTATCGAACGCATCATCGTCAGACCGTCCCATTCCCAGATGTTCCATGCTCGGCCTGTTTCTTTGGAACGCTCAGTTCACTCATCCTCATCAGACGGTTGACAAAATGTCCGCTCCGTTGCCAGCATGGGTTCAGAGTAACCAGAAGCGAAGCCGCTTAAAAGAGGCTGTCAAATAAATTGCAGGAAGGGGGGGGCAGAGTTTTCTGTAGAATGTTGGTAGAGAGACCAGAACATCGCGCCAGCGTGACTAAGGGGCGGCTCATCTTCAGCACTTGACTTCCCGCTCCCAGTGAATCTTTCCGCATTTGTTAAAAACGGTATCTGGTTTTGGTGACTCAGAGCCGAGGCCCTGCCAAAGCCTCCGCCCCTTCCCCATGCCCCGGAGTGCTTTTGTGCACATACATTTGACTGAATACTGTGGTTTTTAACAAGTGAACAGGAATGGATTTACTGGTCCCCGCACGGTGGAGCGGAGGGTACCAGAGGGCACAAGAAATTTGCTGTTCCTTTTACACGGTTCACAATTGTGGCTATTCGACAGCGTTGCTAATGGAGACAGATTTGAATGTCGAGCCCGGAAAGATGAATTCCTTTCTCTAGGAGATAAGGGGGCTATTGGGCAGGGTCGGCAAACTCCAGGTGGGGTTGTATTTCTCCCAGAGTTATAACTAATCTCCAGGCCAGGGGTTCCCAACGTGGCACCCGCTAGCCCCCTTCCTGGCGCCTGCTAAGTGTTTTTAGAAAGCAGTCAGGGTGACAAAGATTGAACACCAAACTACTGGGACAGTGTTTGGAGGTCATCTCCCTTTTAAGTCTACTATATAATCGTTAAGGCTACAGACATTTAAGGTACTATCCCACTGGTGTTTTGCTCCACAGAAGTTGGCACATATATCTGAAGATTGAGAATCGGTTGAGGATACCGACATGACTGTACTATCACCTCAACAGCACTGTTACTCGGAAATCTACTGTTCCAGCGCTTTTTTAGTTCACTAGTAATAAGGCTCGTTGCAGAAAGAAATGCAACGAGCTCTAGAAAGAGGGCCTGGGAGGGTGCTCTGGCCTGCAGCAGTCGCCGTCCCGTCCCATCCCCCTTGAGCGCCATGGCCAGACCACCGTGGACGGCCCTCTCCTCCACCTCGGTGGTAACCCCCCCCAACCCTGACTCTGGCTGTGCAGCTTTTCCACCCTCCTCCCTCCCCGCTGCCCCGCTCTGACTTGCAGCCATTGTAAACAGCGCAAGGCGGGCAACGGAGCTGGCATGTGAGGTGGAGGCAGTTCGAGTGGCCGGAGCCGGGGAGGAGAGGTGAGCGGCTGGGATGACAGCGGTGTGAGGGGGGAACCGGCCGCTGCTCGCTGGGTCCTCGCTCCATGTATGGGGCGCATGAGGGATGGAGGGGGCCGTGGGAGAGGACCAAAGCGAGGATCCCCCTCCCCACCACTGCACGTGAGCCGGAGGGAAGGAGGCCCCAGCCACCCCCAGCCCTGCGGAGAGTCCCGTCCGGCCCTTCCATCAGCTCCGAGCACACTGAACCGGTGAGGCTGGCTGCCGCTTCTGTGGGCGGGACTCCACAACCCAGGCAGCCAACGCAGCCAGCGCCTTCTGAGCGGCAGTTCAGGCAGCCAACTGATTTTGGGCCGCATAGAACCTTGCCACTCGAAAATGGAATTATATATAAGGAGAGATTGTTGCAGCACTTTATGTATAATTAATAATTCTGAGTCGTTCATGGCTGTTTTATGAAAGGGTTTAATTGTATTTGTATATGGAATTTTATGTGAAGGGTGAGGTAGAAATCTAATCTCTTCTTCCTCTTCCTCCTCCTCCTCTTCTTCTTCTTCTTCCACCACCATTTCTTGGCTGTGGCTGTCAGAATTCCAGAGGTGTCCACAGGCGCAAAATGGATGGGGACTGCTGCACCGAGAGATTTATTTATTTAGAATATTTCTCTGCCGCCTCTTCAAAGCCCCGGTTGAGGTGGTGTAGATTTAAAAAAAACACACACACAAGTAACATAAAAAACACAATGTATGGATTCCCCTGGAGAAAATGGCAGCTGCAGAGGGTGGATCCTATGACGTCACATCCCTGCTAAGCTCCCTCCCCTCCCCAAACTCCGCCCTCTCCAGGCTCCGCCCCCAAACCTTCAGGGATTTCCCACCCTGGAGTTGGCAGTCCTACTCTTAGGTGAAGCGTGACTCATAAACCGTTCCAGCAAATTGGTCCTGGATTGAGAGGGGCCACGGCTCAGTGGTAGAGCATCTGCTTGGCATGCAGAAGGTACCAGGTTCAATCCCCGGCATCTCCAGTTAAAAGGATCAGGTCGTAGGTGATGGGAAAGACCAAAGACCTTGGAGAGCCGCTGCCTGTCTGAGTAGACAATGCTGACCTCGATGGACCAAGGGTCTGATTCAGTAGAAGGCCGATCCATGTGTTCACACGGTGGTCTTCTTGATCATTCTTTTAGGCATGGCTTTGCTTTTGGCACCAGCTATAACAGTGCACCTTCCTCTTCCCTTCCCCCCCCAAAATGCAGAACGGGCCCAGCGCCAGGTCTTGTCACAAGATGTGCATCGACATCCAGCGGAGGCAGATCTACACGCTGGGCCGTTACCTGGATTCCTCCGTGAGGAACAGCAAGTCCCTGAAGAGCGACTTCTACCGCTACGACATCGACACGAACACGTGGATGCTGCTGAGCGAAGACACTGCGGCGGACGGAGGCCCCAAGCTAGTCTTCGACCATCAGGTCAGTACGCGATGCACGTTGGGAAGAGCCTCCGCTGAAGGAGCGGAGGAGGCTGCTTGGTCAGTTCATCAGCGGCAACGAAACCAAAGTGTCCTGTGCTCAGTTCTGACATCGCACTGCCTCTTCCACCCCTGCGTGCACTGTCCTGTGAATTTTAGGCTCTCTCCTACAGGGCGAGCATCGCCTTTGTTTTTTAAACACAGTTTATGTTTATGAAAATTATTATTGATAAAATAGCATAAAACGTGTGCCACTATAGTACAAGCGGCTTAAATATTTCTCCTCCCCTCCTTTGTGTCCTCACGACAACCCTGTGAGGTAGGTTAAGTGGAGAGTGTGTGATTGCCCAAGGTCGCCAAGCAAACGCCGATGGCAGAGTGGGGATTTCAAATGGGGACTCCCAGATCCCAGCGATCCAGTTTGGTGTAGTGGTTAGGAGAGCGGACTCTAATCTGGGTTTGATTCCCCACTCCCCCGCAGCTGCTGGTGTGACCTTGGGTCAGTTACAAGTTCTTTTGGAGCTGTTCTCTCAGGAGCAGTTGTCGAAAGAGCTCTCTCAGCCCTACCTACCTCACAGAGTGTCTGTTGTGGGATGTTGTGGGGAGAGGAAGGGAAAGGAGATTGTGAGCCGCTCTGGGACTCCTTCAGGTAGGGAAGGGTAGGGTATAAATCCAGTCTCTTCTTCTTCTTCCCAGTCCCACACTGTAAGCACTACACCACACTGGCTTGTATCGGACTAGGAAAAGTGAGACTTGAGTTCATATCCCCCCCTTCAGCCATCAAGCTTGCCATATGACTTCCACCAGTCTGGGCTGTTTCACATCCTCATTTTCCTTGCTTGTGTGTTCCTATTGCTTCAGAGGGTTTTCCCCCCTGTTCTGCACATGTTTTGCTCCCCCTACTGGTCGATTTGATATTACAACACTGTATGTCTGGCAGGTTTCTATGCTGGACATACAGTAATGTAATATCCAATCGGCCACTAGAGGGAGCAAAATACATACATAAAAGACTCCCCCCTCCCCAAAGCAATAGGTACACACAAGCGAGGGAAATCAGAATGCAGAATAGACCTCTGTCTCTTTTCCTTTCAGCCTTCCTTGAGAGTGGTGTTAGACTGAAATGGAGGAAGGGAGAGCCGTGAAACTTGCCGTGAGCTCTTTGGAAGAAAGGGGAGATTTTAAAAAATATGATGAGTTTTGAGGAACGTCCAGTTTTGGAGAGCCTTGGGCAAAAGCAAGTTCCAGAGGTGAACATACTCAGGAAACTTTATTGTTGTACAGTCATAGAATCATAGGATCATAGAGTTGGAAGGGACCTCCAGGGTCATCTAGTCCTGCCCCCTGCACAGTGCTGGAAATTCACAAACACCTCCCTCCCCCACACCCCCCAGTGACCCCTGCTCCATGCCCAGAAGATGACAAAAAACCTTCAAACTCATCTACAATAACTGCTTGCTACCTTAGACACTCTGACATATATCTCAATAGAGCCTGGAGAACTACTGCTAGTCAGAGTAGGCAGTTCTGAGATAACAAGCTGGTTCAGTGTAAAGTAGCCATATAACTTTCAAAATAATTTGAAAAATAAGCAGTTCAATTCAGAATTTGACTTGTTTGAGCAAACTGTTGTGTTGTCCTGTACGTTGGCTTTGTGTTTTGCATATAGTCTGGAACCTCTTTCTGAGGAGCGAGGGTCACAATCCACATGCCGAGTCCTCCCATGAAAGTTCCATCCATCTTGGGGCTTCCGGTCTGGCTAAGATGGAGGACTGAAGCGTTTCGCGATCGTGCGAAGCGAGCGACGGCCACTTTCGACAGTTTGGGCAATACACAGCCCAACGCATCACTCCCCAGCGAGGGGGGGGGACAAGCAGGCAGCAGCGCCCTAGAGGGAGTGTGAGGTTGGCGTAATCCAGCTTCGGAAGAAGCTGAATTGGGCTTTGACCTCCTCCCACGAAGAAGGCAAGTGCCAAGCAACTCTATAGTGGCCGATCGAGCCGGATTACCGGCATAAATTCTTCGTCAGCCGACCTCTTTGAAGAAGGACAACAACTGTGAGTTAAAAGAAACAATGCGAAACCCGTTTTGAACGTGCTAGATAACAAAAACGTGCCGCTTACCTGAACTGAGTTTGGAGTCAATTTGAATTAAGCGGTTGAGCGGAAAATGAATAGTAAATCCCAGAAATCCGATTCCGGAGAGAAAAAAGTTGATTGAAGCCTTTAAAAACTGTAAAAACGCTTATTGTTTAACATTCCTGTGGTGAAGATGGAGCCGTGTGCGCAACTGTAAAATCGAAACTCACGAACAATAGCGTGGGAAGAGCAGGCTGGTGTCACAAAGAAAGAGGTCCGTGTGAAACATCCAGGAAGTTGAATTCCTAGACGGGCATTAGCGAAAGGAAGACAGTGGAACTTTTAAAGGTGCCGGACCGGAAGTGAGTTTTATGCGGAAGGAAGGGCCTGCAAAATACCAATCTGACCTACTCTACATGAAATTACCATAGAGAAGTTGCGCCCGACATTTTGAGGAGGACTTCAACTAAATTTGCTTTTTTAATATATTTCTAAGGGTCTTTGGAAAGCGTAAACAGAGAGGCATGGAGGACTAAATCTTATCATCTAGAAGAGTGCTTTATTTTGCGAATCTGTGAATTGGAAAGAAATCGCCAAGACGGAGACCAGGAGAGGCAAGAAAAGAGCCGACTCAGACCCAGAACTTAAACCGGTTGTGAGACCTAGGATTGGATCTACTTCAACCCCCAAAATGTCAAGAATCAGCCCTTACATTTGAGAACATCTGCATAGCGACTGAGGCAAACCCAAGATTTATACTATGGTTCATGTGTGTCCAGAGCAACAGAGATGGTGCCAAAAGTGCCCCCAAAATGTTACCATTATTCATAAAGATTATTTCCTGGTTTAGTCTCTTGTGAAGTGAACATGGCTGGAGATGTGTGTCACATACACATTTTACAGGAAACTAATTCCATACATAATTCCCTTTTTCTTGCGTCATTGTGCCTTTTTCCTACAAAAGGACTAGTTGTCAC
>NW_015169848.1:154405-158659 GCF_001447785.1 Gekko japonicus | reverse complement strand
TGAAGGGCGGGGTATAAATCCAATCTCCTCCTCCTCCTCTTATCCGTTCTAACCCGACCGCTCAGCAATTTCATGGAGTGCCCACGAGTTCTTGTATTGTGAGAAAGGGAGAAAAGTACCTCTTTCTCTACCTGCTCTTTCCCATGCATAATCTTATAAACCTCGATCATGTCACCCCTCAGTCGTCGTTTCTCCAAGCTAAAGAGCCCTAAGCACTTTAACCTTTCCTCATAGGGAAAGTATTCCAACCCTTTTATCATTCGAGTTGCCCTTTTCCTCACTTTTTCCAAAGTGCAGAAACTTAATTTCACATGGATGCTATCTTTAGCAGGAGCTCTTGGATGGCCTTGGAGATGGATCTTGTTCTGCATGTGACTTCTCTCCCACTGTCGGAAAGGGAAAATGTGACTCTCGCTATATTGGGGGGCATAGGGGTGAAGACCATCAATCGGGTATCGAGTGCCTACTTCTAATGGAGGTGGATTCAGGTAGATAGCCGTGTAGGACCGAAGCAATAGAACTAAGTCTGAGTCCAGTGGCACCTTTTAGAGTACACCAACAAAGATTAATTCTGGGTATAAGTTTTCATGTGCATGCAAACTTCAGAATCATAGAATGTTAGAGTGGGAAGGGACCTTGCAGGTCATCTAGTCCAACCCCCTGCACTCTGCAGGAGCATAGCCAAAAGATAGCCCTACATACCTACAACATACCCGAAAGATGGTCGTCCAGCCTCCGCTTGAAAACGTCCAGTGAAGGAGCACCCACCACCTCCCAAGGCAGACTGTTCCACTGCTCAACCACTCTTACAGGGAGGAAGTTTCTCCTGATCTTTAGCCGGTAACGACTCCCTTGTAATTCCCACCCATTAGATCTAGTCTTGCAATCCGGAGCAAGAGAGAATAGATCTGCTCCATCTTCTACATGACAGCCCTTCAAGTACTTGAAGACTGCAATCATGTCCCCTCTAAGCTTTCTCTTTCCCAGGCTAAACATACCCAACTCTTTCAGCCTTTCCTCGTAAGACTGATATTTAGCTGGTATCAACTTCCTTGTAATTTCCATCCATTAGATCTAGTCTTGCAGTCCGGAGCAAGAGAGAATAGATCCGCTCCATCTTCTACATGATAGCCCTTCAGGTACTTGAAGACTGCAATCGTGTCCCCTCTAAGCCTCCTCTTTCCCAGGCTAAACATACCCAAGTCTTTCAGCCTTTCCTCGTAAGGCTTGGATTCCAACCCTCTCACCATCCTGGTTGCCCTCTTCTGGACACGCTCGAGCTTGTCAACATCCTGCATGCACACAAAAGCTTGTACCCAGAATTAATCTTTGTTGGTCTTAAAGCCACTGGACTCAAACTTTGTTCTAATGGAGGTAGTAAGCCCCTGTCTGCACTGGCCACTTCAGAACGCAAGAGGGGACTCGGGTGACTTCAGTTCTCCATCCATAGAAAGGAAGCCCGTTAGAAGGATTATGATGGAAACTTCTTTTTAACGTGCCGGCTTTCTGCCTGCAAGGATTCTGCTGATTGAAGGCGCATCCGTCCACGTGAGCCCCTATCTCCTGTCTGGAATAATTCAGCTGAGATGCAGGGTTTTATCATCTCCATGGGAATAAGCCCGAACGCATGTAATTATCTTTAATCAGAGAAAGTACAACCCAGCACATTTTGTTGGGCTTCTCTGCGAGCGTAGATTTCCTCTCCTCATTTGGCTTTTACGAAGCCACGGATAACTTCTTTGCTTCAGCAAGCCATTAAAGAGGAAGTTGGCACGGTGTGGCAGCAGCGGCCGGAGCGTCGAACTAGGATCTGGGAGACCCAGGTTCAAATCACTGCTCTGCTGTAGAAGCTCGCTGGGTGACCTTGGGCCAGTCACGCGCTATCAGCCTCACCTAGCTCACAGAGTTGTTTTGAGGATAAAATGGAGGGAAGGAGAAGAGTGCCATGACCGGCTTTGGGTCGCCATCGGAGAGAAAAGCGAGATATAAACCAAACTATACAATGGCCTCTCGTGAAGTTGTACGGACTTCAGCAGTCCCTGTTGCGTTTTTCCACCAATATCCCCATATTAGTTTGCATAGTTCGCAGGGCTCTTTTTGTAGCAGGGACTCCTTTGCATATTAGGCGACACACCCCTAATGTAGCCAATCCTCCAAGAGCTTACAGTAGCCCCCTGTAAGAAGAGCTCTGTAAGGTCTTGGAGGATTGGCTACATTCGGGGTGTGTCGCCTAATATGCAACGGAGCTCCTGCTACGAAAAGAGCCCTGGCTTATGCCCTGTATCAAAATGCTGCCTAGATCTTGTGGGAGTAGCGGAGATGTGGTCAAAAATGAGATGGCAAGACCGGACATCGACATTTTGGGAATTCGCTGCAACGAGCATGAAATTGAGCAAACTTCGGAGAGCGGCGGAAGACAGGAGGGCCTGGCGTTATGAGGTCCACGGGGTTGCGACGGGTCGGGCTCAACTGTGCGACTAAACAACAAAGCGGAGACTTGGTGCAAAATCATTTGGTTCTGAGTTCAAGTTTGTTGGTTAGGGATGTGGACTCTAATCTGAAGGAACCGGGTTTGATTCCCCACTCCTCCACGTGCAGTTGTGGCCTTGGGTCACTCACAAGTTCTCTCAGAGCTGTTCTCTCAAGAGCAGTCCTTAAAAGAGCCCTCTCAGCCGCACCTGCCTCACAGAGGGTGTCTGTTGTGGGGAGGGGAAGGGAAAGGAGATTGTAAGCCACTCTGAGACTCCTTCGAGTAGTGAAGGGCGGGGCATAAATCAAATAGAGCCAGTTTGGTGTAGTGGTTAAGTGTGCGGACTCTAATCTGGGAGAACCGGGTTTGATTCCCCACTCCTCCACTTGCACCTGCTGATGTGACCTTGGGTCAGTCACAAGCTCTGGCACAGCTGTCCTTGAGAAAGAGCAGTTTGTGTCAGAGTTCTTTCAGCCCCACCCACCTTCCAGGGTGTCTGTTGTGGGAAGGAAAAGGAGTTTGTAAGCCGCTCTGAGACTCCAAGTGAAGGGCGGGGTATAAATCCAATCTCTTCTTCATCTTCTTCTTTTCTTTATCTTCAATTACCTTGCAGTATTTTTTTTTTTTTGCATTTCTGTAGAGAGGAGTAGTTTGGCTGGAGACCCACAGAATTGCAAAATGTCTTTGGATTGTTAACCTGTCACACCCCACTCAGAGTTTCACACCCTTTGCTATATACACACCCTTTGCTACACCCTTTAAACTATTGTAAGCCGCCCTGAGCCGCCTCGGCGGGAGGGCGGGGTAAAAGTCCAATACATAAATAAATAAATAAATATATATATATATACTGCACCGCCTCTCCAGTAGGAGCCACTGCCTCTACTTTCATGCAGTGCTTTGCGTTTCAGTGACGTGCCTGCTTCAGAGGTTCGCAAACGTGCAATTCTGCCGTCGGCTTCCAAGCCTTATTCCTGCATACGGCCTAAACCGACTTGTCTTTCCTTGCAGATGTGTATGGATTCCGAGAAGCACATGATCTACACCTTTGGCGGGAGGATCCTGACGTGCAACGGCAGCGTGGACGACAGCCGAGCCAGCGAGCCGCAGTTCAGCGGCCTGTTTGCCTTTGACTGTCGGTGCCGGACGTGGAAGCTCTTGCGGGAAGATTCGTGTAACGCCGGCCCCGAGGACATCCAGTCCAGGATAGGGCACTGCATGTTGTTCCATTCAGTAAGAACCACTCCAGGCTCTCCATTTCACACCCCACTTTATCTTCTGCATTCGTTGGAGTGTGTTGCACTTAAAAACCCAGAATTGTTAAAAGCAGGGCTGCAGGCTTCAAGAGTGGAGAGTAAACACAGAGAACTGACTGAAGACTGAAGATGGGTGCCGGTTTTCATTAGTGGGGTTGTAATTTTTTTTTTAAAGTATGATAGACCAACATGGTTGCTCTTTTGCAGCCGTAAGTTAAGGGACACGGTCAGGTTTTTTTCCAGGCTTGTTTTGGAATTGGGGTGTTACCGTCTCAGTGGATGAGGGCGAGAATAGTTAAGAACTGTAAGCCTGACTGTAAGCCGCCCTGAGCCCGCTTTGCAGGGAGGGTGGGCTATAAATTGAAATTAAAAAATAAAAATAAACATAAGGGAAGCGGTGCTGGATCAAGCCAATGGCCCATCCAGTTCAACCCTCTGTGTCACACAGTGGCGAAACCCCAGGTGCCAGCAGGAGGTCCACTAGCAGGGCCAGAATTCCAGAAGCCCTCCCACTCTTGCCCCCCAAAC
>NW_015169848.1:150397-154128 GCF_001447785.1 Gekko japonicus | reverse complement strand
CAGCGCCCCCCCCCCCTGTGCCCCCCCCCCCCCCCCCCAAGCACCAAGAATACCTTCCCCGAGACAGTGTATTCCCTCTATAAGAACATAAGAGAAGCCATGTTGGATCAGGCCAATGGCCCATCCAGTCCAACACCCTGAGTCACATAGTGGCCAAAACGCAGATGCCATCAGGAGGTCCGGCAGTGGGGCCAGAACTCCAGAAGCCCTCCCACTGTGCTACCCCCCCCAAAAAAGTACCAAGAATGCAGAGCATCACTTGCCCCAGACTGAGAGTTCCTGTCTGTGTCTTGTGGCTAATGGCCAGTGATGGACCTCTGCTCCGTATGGTGACGATGACCTTTCCTTCATTTGAGTGACAGCTTCTGTTTGTGAAACTGACAGTGACTTCTTGCTTTCTTTTCATCTCTCTGTTGGGCGGCTTTGATGACTCGCAGTTATTTGTATTGATTATGTGGTCGACGGGCACACGGAAAACAAATCATTTCAACAAATTGCTGGTCCCGCTCAGAAGAGCAGAATCTTGAGTGGGTGGAAAGGGCAATCAAGTTGCAGCCTGCTTCTTTGCCACCCTGTAGGGTTCTCAAGGCGAGCCAACCGAAATGGTTTGTCACTGCCTGCCTCTGCTTAGACTTCCTTTATGGTCTCCCAATCCAAGTACCAACCAGGACTGACCCTGCTTAGTTTCCGAGATCCAATGAGATCGGGCTATCCTGTGCCATCCAGGTCAGGGCTAGAAACTTCCATAAATTATGCATATTAACATGCTTTGCTGTTCCCTTCTGTTTGGGTCAATGCCAGATGGGCCACCCTAAGTGTAGTGGTTAGGAGCACGGACTCTAATCTGGGAGAACCAGGTTTGATTCCCCACTCTTCCACGTGCAGCTGCTGGTGTGACTTTGGGTCAGTCACAAGTTCTCTCAGAGCTGTTCTTTCAAGGGCAGTCCTCGAGAGAGCCCATCTACCCCACAAGGGTGTCTGTCGTGGTGAAGGGAAAGGAGGTTGTAAAACTCCTTCGGGTAGTGAAGTGCGGGGTATAAATCCAATCTTCTCCTCCTCCTCCTCCTTTTCCTTCTTCGAGATAGCTGTCTGATGACCACGGTTGGTGTCCAGGGACATATCCTTCACATAGGAGACACGGACTGTAACTTGTGGGTGCTTGACCAGGCCCCATGGTCTTACAGTTCCCCCCCCCCACGTATCACTTTAGAGGATACTCAAACGCTTCCCTTTTTTCCCTTCAGAGAAATCGTTGCCTGTATGTGTTTGGTGGGCAGAGGTCAAAAACGTACTTGAACGACTTCTTCAGCTACGACGTGGACAGCGATCACATGGACATTATCTCGGATGGCACGAAGAAAGATTCGGGGATGGGTAAGCCTTCTCGTGGCGTTTCTCATTTTTCGTTCTGAAAAATCCTCGTCGGCGCAAATGGGAGGCTGTTGACTTTGGCAGGGAATAGCTCCCCTGTCACGACAAGCGTACGGCTCTCTTCGGGCCTGTTCACGTTACCCAAAGGTGTTTGAGGGTTGTCAGCGCCCTCCCTGTTGGTGCAGCGAGCAAACTCGAAGCAGCTCCAATACCACCTCCCTTGCCTTTTGGGGGGTGGCGGCTTCCCAGAGAAACGTGGCTTCTCCCACGCTGGAAGGGTTGAGTGAGTTGCTCCTGCTGTCCCCTCTTCCTGAGCGGGGAAAACGAGAAAAATCCAGGCTTATTCAGGTTCGTGTTGGAGAAGAAGCAGGGATGTTATCTGTGCAAGGCTTTGGACAGGAAGCAGTAGGGGGAGCTATGGTCAGGCTGGAGTACCGTGTCCAGTTTTGGGCACCCCATTTTAGGAAGGGTGTCGACAAGCCCGAGCGTGCCCAGAAGAGGGCAACCAGGATGGTGAGAGGGTTGGAATCCAAGTCTTACGTGGAAAGGCTGAAAGAGTTGGGCATGTTTAGCCTGGGGAAGAGAAGGCTTAGAGGGGACATGATTGCAGTCTTCAAGTATCTCAAGGGCTGTCATGTAGAAGATGGAGCAGATGTATTCTCTCTTGCTCCGGATTGCAAGACTAGATCTAATGGGTGGAAATCACAAGGGAGTCGTTACCGGCTAAATATCAGGGGAAATTTCCTGACTGTAAGAGTGGTTGAGCAGTGGAACAGTCTGCCTCGGGAGGTGGTGGATGCTCCTTCGCTGGACTTTTTCAAGCGGAGGCTGGACGACCGTCTTTCGGGTATGTTGTAGGGCTATCTTTCGGCTGTGCTCCTGCAGAGTGGCGGGTTGGACTAGATGACCTGCAAGGTCCCTTCCAGCTCTAACACTCTATGATTCTATGAAGGTTAAGGAGCCCCTCCCTCCACTGCTTTTCAGTTTTTAAAAAAAGGGTGATTGGGGAAATCGGTAGATGCTTTGAACATTTAGTTATTTATTTAATTTGTACCCCCACCCTCCCTGCCGAAGCAGGCTCGGGGCGGCTAACGAGGCCATCTGGCGTCATAAGACAACGTAAAGGCATCTCAGTACAGTAGACAATCCAGTTAGAAACAATTAAAACAGATAAAAGCCAATGCTCCCTCTAAGCTGCGGAGTCTTGTGAGCCAGAATTCTACTTTGTGAGCTACCGGCTTTAAAGCTGTGAGTGAGTGATTTCGGCTGCTGCATAGATTAGTTTGCTCTGGAGCCCCCCCTTCCTGAGCTGAGACAAAAGACTGTGAGCCGGAGGCTAAAAAAATGTGAGGTGGCTCACACTAACTCAGCTTAGAGGGAACGGTGATGAAAGCCACATGACAACATATTCATAAAGTGCCGTGTATAGTTTATTTGAGCCAACTTCAGAGGACGGTGGAAGACCGGAAGGCCTGGCGTGATCTGGTCCATGGGGTCGCGAAGAGTCGGACTCGACTGTGCGACTGAACAACAACAAATAGTTTAGCTAGATGTCTCAGTGGCAGGTAGTCTCGTATGAGCGTTCCGGTCCAGGCCGCCGGGGGGTGGGGTGGGGAGGGATGTCCGCCCCCTCAGTCAAAAGCCCGGTGGAAGAGCTCCGTCTTGCAGGCCCTGCGGAATTGTAATAGATCCCTCAGGGCCCTGATGTCATATAGGAGCTCTTTCCACCAGGTGGGGACCAGGGTCGAAAAGGCCCTGGCCCTAGTTGAGGCAAGCTGGACATCCCTGGGGCCGGGGATCACCAAAAGATGTTGGTTGGTAGATCTCAGTGCTCTACGGGGCTCATATGGGGAGAGGCCTGTACGTTATCTGATCTGGCCTGGCAAAGCTTAATTCTGTTTCTTGAGACTGGAATACTCTGGGCCTCTCTGGGATACAGGTTTGTTTTTTTTAAAATGGACTCTTATCGTAAGAGAGCGTCAGTTTTCTATGGCGGGGATCCCGAGCACAACCGCAAAATGTGCCCGGTCAGGTCTGCTGCTGCTTCCTCCTGCACGGATCACAGATGTTTATATTCTTCCATGTTTTGAAACTGTTTTTTCCTGCGTCGGGTGGGGGTCACTGCTGGATGACAAGCCCATTCTGGGGTCTAGGTGCTTTTTTAAAAAAAGCATAGGCTGCCGTCTCTTCCAGCTCTGAATTAAAAACGAAGATGTCAGTGGACATGTGGAAATCATTGTGTGGCTCATTGGACTGCAGAATTCCAGCCCATTTGTTTGTGTGTGTCAAGGGACAGGCCCATGTACATTTCCTTCCTTCCTTCCTTCCTTCCTTCCTTCCTTCCTTCCTTCCTTCCTTCC
>NW_015169848.1:134848-148702 GCF_001447785.1 Gekko japonicus | reverse complement strand
CAGAAAAGCAGCATCTTGAGTGGTGGACAGGGCAATCAAGTTGCAGCCTGCTTCTTTGCCACCCTGTAGGGTTCTCAAGGCGAGCCAACCGAAATGGTTTGTCACTGCCTGCCTCTGCTTAGACTTCCTTTATGGTCTCCCAATCCAAGTACCAACCAGGACTGACCCTGCTTAGTTTCCGAGATCCAATGAGATCGGGCTATCCTGTGCCATCCAGGTCAGGGCTAGAAACTTCCATAAATTATGCATATTAACATGCTTTGCTGTTCCCTTCTGTTTGGGTCAATGCCAGATGGGCCACCCTAAGTGTAGTGGTTAGGAGCACGGACTCTAATCTGGGAGAACCAGGTTTGATTCCCCACTCTTCCACGTGCAGCTGCTGGTGTGACTTTGGGTCAGTCACAAGTTCTCTCAGAGCTGTTCTTTCAAGGGCAGTCCTCGAGAGAGCCCATCTACCCCACAAGGGTGTCTGTCGTGGTGAAGGGAAAGGAGATTGTAAAACTCCTTCGGGTAGTGAAGTGCGGGGTATAAATCCAATCTCCTCCTCCTCCTCCTTTTCCTTCTTCGAGACAGCTGTCTGATTACCGCGGTTGGTGCCCAGGGACATATCCTTCACATAGGAGACACGGACTGTAACTTGTGGGTGCTTGACCAGGCCCCATGGTCTTACAGTTCCCCCCCCCCACGTATCACTTTAGAGGATACTCAAACGCTTCCCTTTTTTCCCTTCAGAGAAATCGTTGCCTGTATGTGTTTGGTGGGCAGAGGTCAAAAACGTACTTGAACGACTTCTTCAGCTACGACGTGGACAGCGATCACATGGACATTATCTCGGATGGCACGAAGAAAGATTCGGGGATGGGTAAGCCTTCTCGTGGCGTTTCTCATTTTTCGTTCTGAAAAATCCTTGTCGGCGCGAATGGGAGGCTGTTGACTTCGGCAGGGAATAGCTCCCCCATCACGACAAGTGTATGGCTCTCTTCCGGCCTGTTCACGTTACCCGAAGGTGTTTGAGGGTCGTTGACGCCCTCCCTGTTGGTGCAGCGGGCAAACTCGAAGCAGCTCCAATACCACCTCCCTTGCCTTTTGGGCGGTGGCGGCTTCCTGGAGAAACGTGGCTTCTCCCACGCCGGAAGGGTTGAGTGAGTTGCTCCTGCTGTCCCCTCTGCCTGAGAGGGGAAGCCAGGCTTATTGCGGTGCGTGTTGGAGAAGAAGCAGGGATGTTATCTGTGCAAGGCTTTGGACAGGAAGCAGTAGGGGGAGCTATGGTCAGGCCTCACCTGGAGTCCTGTGTCCAGTTTTGGGCACCCCATTTCAGGAAGGGTGTCGACAAGCCCGAGCGCGTCCAGAAGAGGGCAACCAGTATGGTGAGAGGGTTGGAATCCAAGTCTTTATTTTATTTATTTATTTATTTATTTATTTATTAGAGACTTAATATAATGCTTACCTTTGTGGCATTGGAAACTGTTGGTGGGGTGTGAAAAAGGAGGAAATGGCTTTATTGCTTCGTGCACAGGGCTGTAGGGGGCTTTTGCTATGATCACTGGCTAGCCGGAGATGGATTTGAGTCCCAAACTTCAGCCACTGTTCCTGGTTCAGCGAGCAAATACCCTTAAACAATATATTTCTTGCATGTGCTCACCTGCTTCTGCCCTATCAAGGGTTCATCTGACAGATCAGAACTTGAAATGAGAAACGGTTACAGCAAATACAGATGGAATGCTTCTTTTATTACAGAAAGGACTAATGGAACACCTTTCTTGGGAGAGGTCAAAACAGAAGGCCAGACAATACCAAGACCAAAGATATCATTCTGTCCGTAGTCTGATCTTTTGTAGGGATCATGGACCTGCTATTCTCTCAGTTTCTTCTAACAGGATTCCCCCCCCCCTATTTTTCTCAAGAGGGGTAAGAGAGAATCACAGTTCTTGGGATAAATAGAGAAGTCTGCGTAAGAAGTGTGACTGTCATTATGAATTCCAACTCCCCAGAAAAGAAGGTCTAATTAAGGCATGCTTGAAATCATGTAAGGGTTTGACAAAAATTGAATGTTTCTGTGAAGCTGCCTCTGCACTTTTCCCTTACCACATCATGTGTATTCAAAACCTGGGAGAGAGCCCTGAGTTGCTGGCAAGGGCAAAAGCATTTTTGGAACAGAGGGTCATGGCTGACCTTTTGCAGAAGTACTCTCCACATCTGACATGGTAATATGATTTATTGTGGTCAAAGACCAGCTGAGAAGTCGATACAGCACCAGCAATGATACATTTTAAAAGTTACATAAATAAATATTATATTTGTGTCGTTCTCGATGTTTGAAAAAAGCAAAGAACATTCTGCAGGATTTGTCACACCCTGGACATGCCCTGCTTGAACTGCTGCCTTCGGGCAGAAGATATAGGACAATTATAACAAGGATAAACAGATTAAAAAATAGTTTTTATTTGAGAGCTATTACTGCCTTAAATGCTGTATGAAATTGGAATTTGGGTGACATTGGTGGTTTTAAGTTGCTATGTGAACCTTAAGGGAGTTATGAGATAGTTGTGAATGGTTGTGTGAGTGTATATGAATATTATTGTAGATCACCGAAATGATTGCATCTTAATTTCGTTGTACTATGTAAAATGACAATAAAGTATATTACTATTACTAAAGTATAATATACACTTGGGAGCTGAGAGATGGCCTCCTTCCTAAGAAATCCCCAGAGCATCTAGGAAGCTTAATTACATGCCTTGATCACATCCTGTGTGGCTGACAAGTGGTCAAATGCTGCATTTTCATTGCACTGGAGACTTGGAGTATGTGGGTCTCACTCCTGGAAACATCCTGCAATGCTCTAGCTGCATCACATGCCTGAAGCATGTCCAGAGCAGCATGAAGGAGGTGATAACTCTGCCTACTCGTAAAAGAAACTCAGGCTATACTGGGGAGGGGTCAGCTCCTGTGGCCCTGAGCAGTTTTTTCACCCCCTGTTGGCTGTGCTAGAAGCTCAGAGCACATGAAATGGCCCCCTGGGCTGCAGTCAGATGACAGGCTTGGCATAGTCTGGCCATGCCTCTATTTTATCCAGTGTTATTTGCTCCAGAGAGGTTTGTCCGAACATGCCACCAAGCACTGCAGCCCCTCTTAGCCTCCTTTCCTTTCCTTTCCTTTCCTTTCCTTTCCTTTCCTTTCCTTTCCTTTCCTTTCCTTTCCTTTCCTTTCCTTTCCTTTCCTTTCCTTTCCTTTCCTTTCCTTTCCTTTCCTTTCCTTTCCTTTCCTTTCCTTTCCTTTCCCTCCTTTCCCTCCCCCCCTCCCTCCCCCACCTTTCTCCTCAATGGGCGCCCAAACCAGCTTACATCACTCTTTTCTTCTCCATTTTATCCTCACAACAGCCCTGTGAACAGTGCACCCTCTAAGCTGTGGAGTCTTGTGAGCAAAAAATTCTATCTTGTGAGCTACTTGCATTAAAGAGCGAGCGATTTGGCTACTGCATAAATTAGTTAGCTCTGGAGCCCTCCTTCCTGAGCAAAGACAAAAATGTGTGAGCTGGAGGCTGAAAAACTGCGAGCTAGCTCACACTAGCTCAGCTTAGAGGGGACACTGCCTGTGAGGTAGGTTAGGCTGAGAGTGAGTGACTGGCCCAAGGTCTCCCAGCGAGCTTCCGTAGCACGAGTGGAGATTCAAACCCAAGTCTCCCAGATATCTGTCCAGAATTTTGACCACTGCACCACACTGGCTCTCTCATTGGTTATTCTTGCCTCCCTTTTGAGAACCGTAATGGCTGCTGGGGTAGATTGCAGATGTGAGGGGAATTTTGAGAAGGAGGGCTATCAGTTTTGTTGTTGTTGTTGTCATTTAGATCCTGCCTTTCCTTGTTCAAGGCAGCTTTCAATAACAGTTAAAAAACACTAGCTGTTGTAGATTTTCTGGGTTGTATGGCCGTGGTCTTGGCATTGTGGTACCCGATGTTTCGCCAGCAGCTGTGACTGGCGTCCTCAGAGGCATAACACAGAAAGATGGAGTGCTCTCTGTGTCAAGGTGAGAAGAAAAATGGTAGGCAGGTAATTAATATCTACTCAGGAAGGTGGGGTAGTGCTCAGTCATTATCTTGTAGGAGTTCCCCAGGCTGTGAACATGCTAATGGAGGAGCTTTCCTGAGGAGGTTCTTTTGCACATGGATTGGCTGTTGAAATCCTAATCTTATCTGTAGCGCTGTTGTGAGATGTAGAGCCTTTTGTGTTTCTCAGGACAGGAAATCCATGCCCTATTTATTTTTAAACTCCCTTCTTTCCTGTTGAAACTGTGTTTATGTCAATGAATTTCAGTGGCTTCCCCGTGTAATCTGACATGGTGATCGGATGTGTTGTCCAGCCTTTCAGTGTCTTGGAATAAGAGAGGTTTGACTCTTGAGACCTTTATGCCCTGGAAATCGTGTTTGTCTCTAAGGTGCTGCTGGACTTGAATGTAGCTGTTTCCTGAGAGAGAGAGAGAGAGAGAGAGAGAGAGAGAGACAGAGAGAGACAGAGAGAGACAGAGAGAGACAGAGAGACAGAGAGACAGAGACAGAGACAGAGACAGAGACAGAGACAGAGACAGAGACAGTGACAGAGACAGAGACAGAGACAGAGACAGAGACAGAGAGATAATCTCTAGTGTGTACCTGAGCTGTATTAGATCTAACTCATGTGAGTGGCTTGACAGCAATTGGTCACCTCCTGCCCTAACTTTCGAAAACTGCTCCTCTCGCGTCCCCAAACATCGCATTGGTGAGCAGCGTGGGGCTTTGTGTAAGCGTCTCTGCGTTTTACTGGACAACTGTGCCCACTTTGTGCGGGAAACAGATGTCATCTTACGGCTAAGCACGTCCCCCGGGCCCAAACGTATTAATTGCACATTGCAGTTAGTCAAATGGGAACAACATAATTAGGCCTCTTCCCACCCCACCGCCCCATTGCCGCCCCACAAACGTTGAACAGTAGCTTTTGTGAGCGAGTGACTCATTATTAATCACAAATGGATAGGCCCATTCGCGTTCCTCCTGTGTCTGAGAAAGTCAATGAACAGTGGCCAACGTTTCCCTTGTTTGTTTGCGGAAGGACACATTACAATTAGCCTCTCTCCACGAGGAGTAAGATGAAGAAGAGAAGAGATTGGATTTATACTGCCCATCAGCTTCATTGGATGCCCTTGCGTTCTAGTCTTTTGAGAGGGAGAAAAATTTCTCTTTGCCCACTCTATTCACCCCATGCTTAATTTCATAACCCTGTCATGTCCCCGCTTAGTTTTTTCTTTTCTCAACTGCAAAGAAGAAGAAGAGATTGGATTTATACCCCGCCCTTCACTCGGAGTCTTAGAGCGACTTACAAGCTCCTTTCCCTTCCCCTCCCCACAACAGACACCCTGTGAGGTAGGTGGGGCTGAGAGAGCTCTTGAGAGAACTGCCCTTAAGAGAACAGCTCTGAGAGAACTTGTTACTGACCCAAGGTCATACCAGCAGCTGCAAGTGGAGGAGTGGGGAATCAAACCCGGTTCTCCCAGATTAAAGAAAAGGTAAAGGTTTCCCTTGCTCGAAAGCCAGTCGAGTCCGACTCTAGGGTTGCGGTGCTCATCTCCGTTTCAAAGCCGAAGAGCCAGCGCTGTCCGAAGACGTTTCCGTGGTCATGTGGCTGGCATGACTAAACACCAAGGTGCCCGGAACGCTGTTACCTTCCCACCGAAGGGGTACCTATTTATCTACTTGCAAATCTCCCAGATTAGAGTCCACATATTTAACCACTACACCAAACTGTATTATATTCACCGAGATGTATTATATTCACAGATGTATTATATTCACGGATGAATATAATTCAAGATGTATTATATTCATGGATGAACACACATGACGCCGTCTTACACTAAGTCAGACAGCTGGTCCATCATTTTCAGTATTGTCTATTCAGACTGGCAGCAGCTCTCCAGGGTCTCAGTTGGAGGTCTTCCCCATCACCTGCTGCCTGGCACTGTTAACTGGAGATGCCAGGGATTGAACTTGGGACCTTCTTCGTGCCAAGCAGAGGCTCTGCCAGTGAGCCATCCCCCTCCCCAATTCAGAAGTGCACCTGTGTGAGCCAGAGGCTGAAAAACTGTGAGCTAGCTCACACTAACTCAGCTTAGAGGGAACACAGCTTAGAGGGAACACTGGTTTCTGGATCACAGCAGGGAACGTCTTAAGCTGAGTGACACCAGTTTGGTGGAGTGGTTGAGAACGGTGGCCTCTAATCTGGAGAGTTGGGTTTGATTTCCGCACTTCTGCACATGAAGCCAGCCAGCTAGGTGACCTTGGGTCAGTCACGGTTCTCTCAGAGCTGTTCTCTCAGGAGCAGTTTCTCTCAGAGCTCTCTCAGCCCCACCTACCTCACAGGGTGTGTATTGTGAGGAGAGGAAGGAAAGGTGATTGTAAGCCGCTCTGAGACTCCGAGTGAAGGGCAGTGTATTAATCCTCCTCCTTTTGTTGACTTCAGTGGAATTACAAGAGTCTAACTCTGCCTAAGATTGTGCTTCACGTCTATCTGTATATCTAATAACAACATGTGGCCTCCATGTGTGGATACCTAAATCTGTGGATCAGGACCATACCAGTGCTGAACAGATTTTTGTGCAAACTTGGGGGACTCCCCAGCTTTGCAGAAAAATCTGTTTTAAAAAATACATTGGGGATTTAAATCTCCCCCCCCCAATAAAAAAGCGTTGTATGCACACACATGCTCAAACATAGTAGCTTGTGGCAGCCGCTGCAGATGAAGCTCCGACACATCTGCCGTGGGGTGACACACGAGGACCTGCAACCAGTCACAACTCCCGGATGCCGACGCTGCCCTGAAAAGGATTTCGGCTGTTTCTTTTATCCCCAAATTCTGTGCCAAGCGCTTCTCTGTTCCAGCAATGACCGCTTTTTAGGGATTATTACTTTGGTTTTGATCCTGGCGTCCGATGCAAAAGACTCGGCGGGCCAACGCCGTTGACCCACATGCGTATCGGGTGGCTTCTCTTTCTTAAACACATGCCGACTTCGAAGACTTAACTGGGCAAGCGATTCTCGTAGGAAGCTCGGAGACCCTACTGATGAAGTGCCGAAATAACGTTGGCCGTCATCTCGGGATGTGGTTATTCCCACTTAACGTCTAACGACGTGTTCTTTGGCCTGGCGCATGTAGTTCTGACGGCCACCGATGGCTTCTGCAGTTGGCGGGGGCACCTGTTGCTAAATTTGGCTGTGATGGCTATTATTGTGGCGATCAGGGTAGCTGGCTGTGAAAGACTGGATCGAGGATGGGCTTAGCGATTTGTCGAGTGAAGCAGAAAAAGAGCTGAGTTGGAAGAAGCTCACACCTGCGTTATATAAAAGGCAGGAAGGCTTTGGGAAAGGGGCCATTTACTGTGGAGCCGTCCCTGTTTTATATATTAAAAATCGGGGCTGGATCCAATGCTCCCTCTAAGCAAGGGATGTTGAACTCATTTGCAGGGGTGGAAAATGCTCAGTAAAATCAGTAAAAGTCAGTTTTATCATCTTGGTCAGCAATTTGTCAATTTTTTTTAAAAAATTGGTCAGTGAAGTCAGTATTTCTTTGATTTTTGTGAATGCAGTTTGTGTTTTTCTGGTTTCATTGCTGCATTTTTGGGGAAACATGATGACTTCCCAGTGAGAAGACAGATTGTTTTCAGTTTAGTTGTGAAGAACTCACAGGCTGGGGCAGGTGATGCTCTGTATTTTTGGTGCTTGGGGGGGGGGAACAGTGGGAGGGCTTCTAGCATCCTGGCCCCACTGATGGACCTCCTGATGTCACCTGGTATTTTTGGCCACTGTGTGACAGAGTGTTGGACTGGATGGGCCATTGGCCTGATCCAGCATTGGCTTCTTTTATGTTCTTATAGATGGAATACACTGTCTGGGGCAAGTGATGCTCTGTCATGCAGCACACTGGGTTTGCGTGCCCTCGCAAATGTTTGAAAAGTGAATGGAATCATAGAATCGTAGAATGTTAGAGTTGGAAGGGATCTTGCGAGTCATCTAGTCCAACCCCCTGCACTCTGCAGGAGCACAGCCGAAAGACAGCCCTACAACCGACCTGAAAGATAGCCGTCCAGCCTCCGCTTGAAAACGTCCACCGAAGTAGCATCCACCCCCGCCCGAGGCTGTCTGTTCCACTGCTCAACCACTCTCAGTTAGGAAGTTTCTCCTGATATTTAGCCGGTATCAACTCCCTTGTAATTCCCACCCAGTAGATCTAGTCCTGCAATCTGGAGCCAGAGAGAATAGATCTGCTCCATGGATACGCTGCATATACAGTCTTTTGCATTTCATGTGTGTGTGTGCGCGCGTACCTGGAAGTCACAGTGACCTCTGGTGACTGACCCCTACTGGGGGCTTGGAGGGTATTCAGAGGGGTGGCTGAATAAAGCCTGCCCCCGCCTCCCGACTGCTGGTATTCCAAGAAGGTCTCCCCATCCAAGTCCTTGCCAGAGTCAGGCCCACGTGCAGTCTTTTGCGGTGCATATACATGCCTTAGGGGAAAGTGTTCCCCCCTGCGCCCGCCCCAAATGTGATCTCTGGCAAATGCCATAAACGTTTATGTGTGTTCTACGTAGAGATGTAACATTTCTGGAAATTTTGAAGCTCGGAAAAAACCCCGGTTTTTCCCCCGTTTTTTTTTGGGGGGGGGGAATGGAAATTTTCGGAAAAATTGAAAAAAATGCTACATTAGCATTTCTTTTGTCTTTTCTAGATTGAAAGTCATTCTGTTACTTTAGGAACATAAAATATGACCATGGACATTTTTACTTGACATGAAATTATCACAACTAGCATATTAAAAATATAGTGTATCCAAACAATTACTACAAACAGAATACCCACCCACATGTAAAAACAGAACTGCAACCTTTTTCTTTTCTTCTGACAACAGCACCTCCTAAAGGAAGAAATGCATCTTGTTCTTGCATTGGAGAGTTCAGTTTGTAACCTAGGACTTGCTTGTCCTCAGTGCACAGAAATTAGATCAATCTGATGCCATACATATTTTTTAGAAGTGATTTGGAAAATATTTGAACTCCTTGTCTTAAAATATTTTATTCATCATGTTAAAATAAAACGTTCCATAATGAGTTTTTCCCCCTTTTCTTTTTTCAATTTTTCCGTTTTCCCCCCGGGCCTTCACATCTCTAGTTCTACGTGCTGTCCACTTCCAATTTACGGTGACCCTATGAATTAACGTCCTCCGTAACATCCTTTCGTTAATGGCCTTGCTCAGGTCTTGCAAACCGAGGGCCGAGGCTTCCTCGATTGAGTCAACCCATCTCAGTTTGGGTCTTCCTCTCGTCTTTCTGCCTTCTGCTTTTCCTAGCATTCTTGTCTTTTCCAGCGACTCTTCTCCCGATGTGACCAAAGCACTCAGTTGAGTCATTTCAGCCCCAGTTGAGTCATTTAAGCTTCTGCTTCTAGTAGTTTCCTTTTTAACGGGCAGGCAGCTAATGAAATGCTCTGCTGGAGAAATGACCTAAGAGGCAGTGCTTTTATAACCCTTCTGGGGGGGAAAGAAACTTGCTTGTGTTCAGGTTGACTTTAATATTCCAGGAAAGCGACTTGAGGAGGGGCCGTGGCTCAGTGGTAGAGCACCTGCTTGGCGTGCAGAAGGTCCCAGGTTCAACCCCCAAAATCTCCAGTTAAAAGGATCAGGCGGTGGGTGATGGGAAGGAACTCAGCCTGAGACCCTGGAGAGCCACTGGCAGTCTGAGTAGGCAGTATTCTTGGTGCTTGGGGGGCAACAGTGGGTGGATCTCTGGAGTTTTGGCCCTGCTGGTGGACCTCCTGGTGGCACCTGGGTTTTGGCACAGAGGGTTGAACTGGAGGGGCCACTGGCCTGATCCAACGTGGCCTCTCTTATGTTCTTATGGTCTTGCTGGTGGACCTCTTGACAGGACCTGGGTTTTAGCCAGTGTGTGACGCAGACCAGCAATGGCCTAAGAGGCAGGGGAAAAGAAACTTGCTTGTGTTCAGGTTGACTTTAATATTCCAGGAAAGCGACTTGAGGAGGGGCCGTGGCTCAGTGGTAGAGCACCTGCTTGGCGTGCAGAAGGTCCCAGGTTCAACCCCCAGCATCTCCAGTTAAAAGGATCAGGCGGTGGGTGATGGGAAGGAACTCAGCCTGAGACCCTGGAGAGCCGCTGCCGGTCTGAGTAGGCAGTATTCTTGGTGCTTGAGGGGCAACAGTGGGTGGACCTCTGGAGTTTTGGCCCTGCTGGTGGACCTCCTGGTGGCACCTGGGTTTTGGCACAGAGGGTTGAACTGGAGGGGCCACTGGCCTGATCCAATATGGCTTCTCTTATGTTCTTATGGTCTTGCTGGTGGACCTCTTGACAGGACCAGGGTTTTGGCCAGTGTGTGACACAGAGTGTTGGACTGGATGGGCCATTGGCCTGATCCAACATGGCTTCTCTTATGTTCTTATGGCCTCGCTGGTGGACCTCTTGACGGGACCTGGGTTTTGGCCACTGTGTGACACAGAGTGTTGGACTGGATGGGCCATTGGCCTGATCCAACATGGCTTCTCTTATGTTCTTATGGCCTCGCTGGTGGACCTCTTGACGGGGCCTGGGTTTTGGCCAATGTGTGCTCTGATCCAACATGGCTTCTCTTCTGTGTGAGGTGTGGGGATGGGATTCACCAGGAGCAGGAGCAAGGCCCAGGCTACTTTGCCGGTGACGTGGCAGTGTCACTTTTGGCATATACCATAAATGACATCATCATTCTGGAACGACCTGGCAACGCTCTGTTATTTGGGCAAAAACAGTAGTAAAAAATGGCTTCTACTATAGAGTTTTTGCCCAAGTGCCAGATTGTCGCCAGGAGTTGCTGATGTGATGACATCACTTCCGGCATGCACCAGATACCCCATTTACAATGATATTTGCACTTTAGAGAGCATGCAGAAATGGCGGAGATGGCTTTTTCCGCAGAATCGGCCACAGCGAATAAATCGATTTGTAAAATTACCTTATTTCTACAATGAATGGATACTAGGAGGCAATCACGTGAGATATAGTCCAGTTCGGCTGAAGATTTTCGAAACGACTCGGTAGTCCAGAAAACCTTGTCAACTTCAGACGTCACATCTTAGACTCTTTTCTTGCTATTATGCTATATTTGTCTATTGTCACACTGTTTAATATTTATTGTTAAGATTGCTTAAAATAGTCACAATAGGAGCTGCGGTGGCTCAAGTGGTTAAGACGCTGAACTGCAGGCTGTGGAAGGTCGGTAGTTCAGCAGTTCGAGACCCGAGTGTGCCGCATGACGGAGTGAGCTCCCGTCTCTAGTTCCAGCTCCTGCCAACCTAGCAGTTCGAAAGCAAGACATTGCAAGTAGATAAATAGGTACCACTTCGGTGGGAAGGTAACAACGTTCTGTGCGCCTTGGTGTCTAGTCATGCCGGCCACATGACCACAGAAACGTCTTCGGACAGTGCTGGCTCTTCGGCTTGGGAACGGAGATGAGCACCGCAACCAGTGTTCCCTCTAAGCTGAGTTAGTGTGAGCTAGCTCACAGTTTTTTAGCCTCCAGCTCACACATTGTTGTCTCCACTCAGGAAGGATGGGCTCCAAAGCAAACTAATTCATGCAGGAGCCAAATCGCTCGCTCACAACTTTAATGCTAGTGGCTCACCAAGTAGAATTTTTGCTCACAGGACTCCACAGCTTAGTCTGCAACCCTAGAGTCGGATTCGACTGGATTTCGAGCAAGGGAACCTTTACCTTTACCTATTATTGTCATGGCGTATAGCACAGGTTTTTGGGTCTTTTTTCTTTACCATTCTGAGCTGTGATTCTCTTATGTTATAACCAGGGGTTTGTACACGGGGCATTCGATAATGCTGTCCCTGTGGATGTGAGTAGAGGCTTGAGTAAAGGATACCTCTGGGCCTGAGTTCCTGGAGCAAAAAGCTTGGCAGTTCCTGAACAATCCCCAGGTGGTCTCCCTCCAGAGAAGTCCCCTGCGGGGTTAGGGATTTTATGCCATGGGGTACATCTTTCAGTTTGCCTTCAGAGGACCAGCCTTCACACTCTCACAAGGGATATCTTGTAATCATCTCGCATTTAACTAGATAGTCTTTCCCGAGGCCCACTCTGGCAAACCTTCCAACATGGCGTTTGCATGCCTGTCTTCCTAACTTTCACAAGATGTTCTCGCTAAGGGGGAAACACAGGAGTTACGGTAACATTTCAGGATGAGATAGTGGGGGGGGGCACTCAAGTTTGTGTCTCCTTGTTAGAGAACAGATTTTGAGTCCAGTGGCACTTGGTGTAGTGGTTTGGTGCAGTGGTTAAGTGCGCGGACTCTAATCTGAGAGAACCTGGTTTGATTCCCCGCTCCTCCACTTGCAGCTGCTGGGGTGACCTTGGGCAAGCCATAGTTCTGTCAGAGCTGTTCTCTCAAGGACAATTCTCTCAGAGCTCTCTCGGTCCTGCCTCCCTCACAGCCAGTGTCCCCTCTAAGCTGAGTTAGTGTGAGCTAGCTCACAGTTTTTAAGCCTCCAGCTCACACGTTTTTGTCTTAGCCCAGAAAGGACGGCTCCAAAACCAACGAATTTATGCAGTAGCCAAATCGCTCGCTCACAGCTTGAATGCTAGTAGCTCACCGAGTAGCATTTTTTTGCTCACAAGATTCCACAGCTTAGAGGGAGCATTGCTCGCCGGGTGCCTGTTGTGGGGAGGGGGAAGGGAAAGGACTTTGTAAGCCGCTCTGAGATGCCGAGTGAAGGGCGGGGGTATAAATCCAATCTCCTCTTCTTCTTGTTTAAGACCAACAAAGGTTTATTCAAGGTATGAGCTTTTGTGGGCAAGCACACTTCTTCAGATCTGTTGAAGTGGACGCTCATAGTTCAAAGGTATAGGCAGAGGCCTCTGCATCGGTGAACAGTAAATTAGCATACAACTTAATGAAGGTGCTTTGACATCCGCAAAGACTAAACAGCAATAACAAACTAAGTTGGTCTTAAAAGTGTCACCGGACTCAGACTTTGCTCCACTGCTTCAGACCAACACGGCTACCCAACCCGGATCTATAAATAAGCCCTGTTTGTTTACTGACAAGCCACGTGCGGCGTAAGGTCCGGCTATTGTGCTGTTTTGCCGTGGCTCAGCCCACGTGGCCGTGCGTCATGTCCCAGCTGCTCACGCTCTCTGTAAACACCTCTCCCCCCCCCCAGTCCTCTCGTGAACCCTGAACCACATTCCACGGGATCATAACCGAGGACAAATCTCTTAACCCCATCAGGGGGCTGTTTGTTTGCTCGGTGGTTCTGCGGGTGGCCTTGTAAAGCACACACACACATACACCCAGCTTTGGGAAATCGGTTTTAGAATGGCTTCATAAAACCACGCTCAAAGCAGACAGTGGATTTTCTCCCTCCTTTCATTTTATAAAATCATAACACTGCTGCCGGGCTCCTAATGAAATCGTTGGGCCATTCGGAACAGATGTGAGTATTTAATTAACCGGTGGAATCTGCCTCTACTAATACCCTGACCTGGATGGCCCAGGGTAGCCTGATCTCATGGGATTTGGAAGCTAAGCGGGGCCGGCCGGGGGTTAGTATCTGGATGGGAGACCGTCAGATCTGGAAAAGGGTGCTTGCACGCAAAAGCTTATGCCCCAAATAAAGCTTTGTTGGCCAGTTTGGTGCAGTGGTTAAGTGTGCGGACTCTAATCTGGGAGAACCGGGTTTGATTCCCCACTCCTCCACTTGCACCTGCTGGATGACCTTGAGCAAGCCATAGTTCTGTCAGAGCTGTTCTTGAAAAAGAGCAGTTTCTGTCAGAGCTCTCTCA
>NW_015169848.1:132307-133202 GCF_001447785.1 Gekko japonicus | reverse complement strand
CGGAGGCTAAGAAACTGTGAGCTGGCTCACACTGACTCAGCTTAGAGGGAACACTGATCCCTACTCAGAACCGCACAAATGTTAGCAGTTAAGATCAGGGGTCATTTCCTGCAGGAGCGCACAGGAGCGGAGCTCCGGCAATAAAGAGCTCAGGGGGCGGGCACATGCAACAAGCCCCACCCCCTGCTCCCAGCAGCCCTCAGTCAGAGGAAGAAGTAGCCAGGTAAGCTGCAGAGCCCCCCCTCCCGGACCCTTGGTCAGGTTTTATTCAGGTACAAGCTCTCCCTCCTCTGCACGTTCCCCCCCCCCCAATCACTATCAACCCATGGCAGCTTTAAGACCAAGTTTTATTCAGGTACAAGCTCTCCCTCCTCTGTGAGGACAGATCTGCATGTCCCCCCCCCCAAATAGCTAGCAATCCAAAACAGTCCAGTGACACCTTTCAGACCAAGTTTTTTTCAGGTACAAGTACAAGCTCTCCCTCCTCTGTGAGGACAGATCTGCACGTCCCACCCCCCAATAGCTAGCAATCTAAAACAGTCCAGTGGCGCCTGAGCGGTGGGTGTTGCCTTCTGGCATACTTCCGGCGATGTCAGGGGGTGTGGCATATGCAAATGAGTTGTGCTAATGAGTTATGCTAATGAGCTCCTGCACCTCTTTCTCTACGAAATGACCCCTGGTTAAGAATCCCTCTGGGAAACAGAGCTCCAGCATGGAATCACGGTCAGGTTGTCAGGCTGTGACTGGGGACTGTCCAGAGTTCGAATTCCTGTTCAGCCATGAAGTTCGCTTGGCGAACTTTGGCCGTGTCACACTCCCTCAAGGCCGTCTCACCTCGCAGGGCGGTGGGGGGAAATAGAAGGGGAAGGAGTCGTGCGTGCCGTCCTTTCTTCAA
>NW_015169848.1:125779-132139 GCF_001447785.1 Gekko japonicus | reverse complement strand
GGCAAAGCTGATAAGAATCTGGAACTGGAGTATCTAAACGAAGAGCCTTTGACCAAAGTAATTAGTTAATGTTAGCTGCTGTAGATCTTCCGGGCTGTGTGGCCGTCGTCTTGGCGTTGTAGGACCTGACGTTTTGCCAGCAGCTGTGACTGGTGTCCTCAGAGGTATAAACACAGGAAGATTTATTTTATTTTATTTTATTTTATTTATTGTTTATATTTATATCCCGCCTTTCCAGATATCTGGCTCAAGGGGGCAAACGACATTAAAATGGCATAAACAACCAAGTTAAAACAATTCATAAATGCCATGCCCATTAAAACAACAGCAGTGAGTGTTAATTTTTCAGACCAGACGATGTTCCAGGGCACACTCATCAGTGGCGGCCCCTAATCGAAAACCTGGCGGAAGAGTTCCGTTTTACAGGCCCTGTGGAACTGTAAAATGTCCCGCAGGGCCCTGATGTCTTTCGGGAATTCGTTCCACCAGGTTGGGGCCACCACTGAGAAAGCCCTGCTTCCGGAAGAGCTCCGTCTTACAGGCCCTGCGGAACTGCATAAGGTCCTGCAGGGCCCGGATCTCCCCTGGGAGCTCATTCCACCAGGTAGGAGCCGCCACCGAAAAGGCCTTGGCCCTAGTTGCAGCAAGTTTAATATCCTTGGGGCCTGGAATAGATAGTAAATTTTGGGCCCCTGACCATAGTGCTCTTGGAGGAACATATGGGGAAAAGCGGTCCTTCAGGTAGGCTGGACCCTGGCCATATAGGGCTTTATAGTTAAGAACCAGCACTTTGAAGCAAATCCGGTACGCTATTGGCAACCAGTGCAGCGCTTCCAGCACAGGCTGAATGTGGTCTCTTATAGAGAGACCCATCAGCAGCCTGCATTAGCTGCAGCCTCCGGATCTGGGACAAGGGCAGCCCCATGTAGAGAGCGTTGCAGCAGTCTAATCTCGAGGTGACCCTTGCGTGGATCACTGTTGCCAGGTCATTGCGTTCGAGGAAGGGAACCAGCTGCCTGATCAGCCGTAGGTGGTAAAAGGCCGCCTTGGCAGTGGCTGCTACCTAGGCCTCCATTGTTAGAGGCATCCAGGAGCACTCCCAGACTCCTGACCCTTGACGCTGGCTCCAATGGTGCCCCACCGAAGGTCGGTAGTGGGATCGTTGGATTCAGTTTCAGTCGGCTCAGTCTAAGCCAGCCCACTACATCCTGAAGCGCCCGCTCCAGGTCACCTGGGTCAGAGCCAGACCGCCCGCCCAACAACAGATATAGCATATATATATATATATATACACAGATGGAGTACTCTCTGTGTATTTATTTGTTTACTTCGTCTGTACCCTGCCTTTCTACCCAGTGGCGACCCAAAAAGCAACTTTCCGCCGTTCTCCTCTCCTCCGTTTTAGCCTCACAACAACCCTGTGAGGTAGGTTAGGCTGAGAGTGTGACTGGCCCTAGGTCACCCAGCGAGCTCCCATGGCAGAAATGGGGATTCAGACTTGGGTCGTCCAGCACTCTAACCCCAGCTTGGTCTCATGTTTTAGCGTATAGTGCAGAGCTATCGATGGAATCCTCAGTTACAAGATGATGTGGGAAGGCAGTTTAAGAACTTAAGAACATCAGAGAAGCCAATGTTGGATCAGGCCAGTGGCCCATCCGGTCCAACACTCTGTCACACAGTGGTCAAAAATACCAGGCACCATCAGGAGGTCCAGCAGTGGTGCTTGGGCAGTTTATGAAAATAATACAGGCCCCTAGAGGAAGAGAGATCTATCAGTGACTTAGTTGCAATAGTTAAATGGAACCTGCATATTCAGAGACAGTGCACCTGCGAATTCCAGGCGCCGAGGACGAATGAGGGGAGAATGGCTTCCCAAGAGCGTTTGACCAGCTGCTCGTTAGAACTTGTAATGGGGAGGGGGGCGACTAGAGATGGAAAATGCTCCCTCTAAGCTGTGGAGTCTTGTGAGCAGAAATTCTACTCGGCTAGCTACTGGCATTAAAGTTGTGAGCGAGCGATTTGGCTCCCGCATGAATCAGTTTGCTCTGGAGCCCTCCTTCCCGAGCTAAGGCAAAAATGCAAAAGCCGGAGGCTGAAAAACTGTGAGCTAGCTCACACTAACTCAGCTTAGAGGGAACACTGGCACGGAACCTAGATCTGATCCAGCCGCCCTCTCCACAATGGCCCCGTCGTCTCTCAGAGCTCCATCGACAGCGAGATTGAGAGCATCCCTGGTCAGAGGCAGGAACGAAGGAAGGAACCAAGGAGAGCTTTTGTTGTCTTCGCTCTTTGAGCAAAGTGAAGTGTGAACCCTTTGGCCAGATCCTGAGTAGGAAGGGAGCACAGCTTTTGCCGTTTCATCTTCCCTTCATTCAGTGTGCCGGTTGGTGATGGCGACCGATCCTTGCTGTTTTGGGAGCGACATGCCGGTGCTTCGAGCTGCTGGAGGTCCTGCTTGGGTTTTAGGTCGGGTGGAGTTAGTGGGCCAAGAGGCCATGGCAGGGGCATGCGTTTGGTGTGGCCGAAAGTCCTGCCAGAAACTGCTTAGAGAGAGAATTCGTTTATTTCATAGGCCATAAGAAAGTAAGAAGAGCCCTGCAGAGATCAGACCAGTGGTCTGGCTAGTCCAGCATCTTAAGAACATAAGGAGAGCCCTGCTGGATCAGACCAGTGGTTCAACTAGTCCGGCATCCTCTCTCATACAGCGGACAACAAGTTCCCCTGGAGGGCCAACAATAGGGAATAGAGGCCGAGGCCTTTCACTGATAAGAACATCAGAAGAGCCCTGCTGGATCAGACCAGTGGTTCAACTAGTCCGGCATCCTCTCTCATACAGCGGACAACAAGTTCCCCTGGAGGGCCAACAATAGGGAATAGAGGCCGAGGCCTTTCACTGATAAGAACATCAGAAGAGCCCTGCTGGATCAGACCAGTGGTTCAACTAGTCCGGCATCCTCTCTCATACAGCGGACAACAAGTTCCCCTGGAGGGCCAACAATAGGGAATAGAGGCCGAGGCCTTTCACTGATAAGAACATCAGAAGAGCCCTGCTGGATCAGACCAAGGGTCCCTCTAGTCCAGCATCCTGTCTCACACAGTGGCCAACCAGTTCCTCTGGAGGGCCAACAACAGGGAAGAGAGGCTGAGGCCTTCCCGGATAAGAACATAAGCCTTCCCTTTCCCAGGCTAAACAGTTGGTTGCCCTTTGTTTTCGTCTCCCTCATTTCTTTCATGCCAATGACGCACCATAGAAACGATTTCAAATTACATGCAGGCAGGCATGTTAGTTTTTAAGAAAGAGATGCGGGCTAGTGCGTGTTACGGACTCGCTCGCAACGCTGATACAGCGGCGAAGCCACAAGGCGAAGAGATGGAGCTGCAGAGCAGCAAGTCCCCCAGTTTGAATCTTATCTCTGCCGTGATCCTAATGGCCCCACACGCGCCATTGGCTTGCCCACCCATCTGCACCATGGGATAATATTGTCCTGCTTCAGAAGGTTGTTGTGAGGAGTATGTGATGATCTCGTATCCGAAGCACCGTCTTAAGCACTTCTTACACTTCTGGGTAGCAGTGTGTATGAACAAGAACTTGGGGTACGCATGGACCATACGTTAAATATGAGCAGCCAGTGTGAAGCAGCGACAAAAAAGGCTAATGTGATCTTTTAAAAAAAATAACTGCCCCCGAAGGGGCAGGGTTTTATTACATTTTTCACATCACATACACAAACAATCATAACATATACATACATACTAACGTACAAACAGATACATGGAGGTTATTTTCAATTTTACCAATATTTATACTGATGCTTATTCCACCTTAATAACAATTTCTCAAGCAACTTTTCTGTCTCTATCATCCTAACAGGTATATATTTCACTTAGTAAACTCTTAGTCTGTCTCTTGCAAGCTTGCCTACCTATGTTTATCATACCAGTAATAGAACCGTGACCAAGTATTCTGGAATGTCGAATCTGTTGCGCCTTTTATCAATAAAGTCAATTTATCCAATTCCGCAGCCTCCAAGATTTTGTTTACAAGTTCTCGTTTTGTTGGTATCTCCGGTAATTTCCAATATTTTGCGTAGAGGATTCTTGCAGCCGTAGTTAAAAAAAACAATCAAATAGCGATCCTCTTTGTTAGAATTATCAGGTAATGTGATCTTGAGGTGTATCAATAGAGACATAACATGCCAGTAGCAAGACGGTACACTGCATTGGTCAGGCCACACCTGGAGTCTTGTGTGCATTTCTGGAGGCCTCACTTCTGAAAGGAGGTGGACAGAATGGAGCGAGTGCAGAGGAGAGTGACGAGGGTGATCAGGGGCCTGGAGACCAAGCCCCGTGAGGAATGACTGAGGAATGTGGGAATGTTAGTCTGGAGAAGAGGAGGCTGAGGGGGGACAGGATGGCTCTCCTCCACTTGGAGGAGGGCAGGGAGCTTTTCCTGTTGGCAGCAGAGGAGAGGACTCGCAAGAAGGGGTTTAGAAGAAGGAGGAGGAGGAGGAGATTGGATTTATACCCCACCCTTCACTTTGGAGTCTCAGAGCGGCTTACAAGCTCCTTTCCCTTCCCCTCCGCACAACAGACACCCTGTGAGGTAGGTGGGGGCTGAGAGAGCTCTCTCAAGGACTGCTCCTGAGAGAACAGCTCAGCCAGAACTATGGCTTGCCCGAGGTCATCCAGCAGCTGCAAGTGGAGGAGTGGGGAATCAAACCTGGTTCTCCCAGAGTAGAGTCCACGCACTTCACCATGACACCAAATGAAGGGCAGGAAGGTACCGGCTGGATATTGGGAAACACTTTTTGACAGCCAGAGTTGTGCAACAGTGGAGTCAGCTGTCTGGGGAGGTGGTGAGCTCCCCCCTCCCTGGCTGTCTTCAAGCAGCGGCTGGACAAACGCTTGTCAGGGATGTTCGAGGGTGATCCTGCACTGAGCAGGGGGTTGGACTAGATGGCCTGTCTGGCCCCTTCCAACTCTGCGATGGGATGATTCTAAGTGGCCGAGTACTGTTACACAGATGGATGTGCTTAGATGGAAGGCTGCTGACTTCTGCCAGTAGAAAGAGTATTTATTACTACGCCGGAGCCATAAGCCAGGAGCAGATGAAAACCGTGAAGGCGATAATGACCTCAGGCTCTTTCTCCCAGCGTCCCACCCGCGTTCCTTCCCCCCCCCCACGCCATCCTCGGCCTTGCCCGCACACTGTGCTTTCAGAGGGGGATCCTGTATTGCCGAAACAGCAGCCGGTTTTGGATCACAGGATTAACGGGGGCACCGGGTATGGAAGCGAGCAAAACTGCAAAGGGCTCGAATCTTTTAGTTTCTCATCCGCCTCTCTGAGCTACCTGGGGCTTGTTTTGCTGGCAGCCGATGGACTCGCTTAGTCACAGCGCGGCGTTTCCCTGCCCGTAGAGTGCGGGAAAAGAAGCAAAAGGCAAGCTAGACCAGGCCTTCCCGAGGCCCTGCCTGCACACTTCGGAAGTGTGAGCCAGATCCCGAATTTTCTTCCTCCCTCCTGTGCCCAAATTCAAGTTTTGCACAGGTCCTCTTAAAGGGGGGGGGGGCAAGCGGGATCTGCAAGAGCAGTTCTCCCTTTTTTTATTTTGCTGTCCGGCCGCCAGGAACCTTCACCTAGCGCCACGCCTCCCCCTCCTGCCCCCGCCACCTTGTAAACCGATCCGGGAAGAGAGAAGAGAAAAACAGAACCCCGGGCACATGCCGGTCTCAGATGCCTCGCTGAAAGGCCGGTTGCCCCGGGAAACGGGGAGCGAGACTGTGCCCGACAAACAATCGGGGCAGCCAATTATTTGATTATGCGCTTTCTTCTTCTTTTCCCTTTTGGAGGGGGAATTAATGTGAAATCTTCAGCGTCGGTGGCAGAGGTTTTTTTTTAAAACCAAATGTGCAACCAAGAGGACAACCTCAGCCATTCCTGCGGCAGCTTTTCTGAGCATTCTTCTGTTAAAGGCCTGCCCTTCCCAATCCCTGTAAAGCCATGAGTTCGAGTGCCAGCGTCTGTGAACAATCACAGCCTTCCTACCGGGTCACCTATTCACATATATGAATACATCCATGAAGCTGCCTTGTACCGAATCAGACTCACTGGTCTGTCAAGGGCAGTATCGTCTACTCTGACTCGCAGCGGCTCTCCAGGGTCTCAGGCTGAGGTCTTTCGTATCTTGAGGTCTTTCACATCTTTCACATCACCTACCAACTCACCTAGAGTGTTGTGTTCAGTTTTGGACGTTACAGTTTAAGAAGAAGAAGAAGGAGGAGGAGGAGGAGGAGGAGGAGGAGGAGGAGAAGGAGAAGAAGGAGAAGGAGGAGGAGGAGGAGAAGAAGAAGAAGAAGAAG
>NW_015169848.1:125563-125715 GCF_001447785.1 Gekko japonicus | reverse complement strand
CTCCTTTCCCTCCCCCTCCCCACAACAGACACCCTGTGAGGTAGGTGGGGCTGAGATAGTTCTGACAGAAACTGCTCTTTTTCAAGGACAGCTCTTATCAGAACTATGGCTTGCCCAAGGTCATCCAGCCAGGTGCAAGTGGAGGAGTGGGG
>NW_015169848.1:121179-124828 GCF_001447785.1 Gekko japonicus | reverse complement strand
GGCCATCTGACAGCCATGCTGATTCTGTGAACTTGGGCAGCTCGTGAGAAGGGAAGGCAGGAAGCGCTTAGTTCTCGTGGCTATTAGCCACAAGGTATAGATAGGGGCTCTGGGGCAAGTGATGCTCTGTCTTCTTGGTGCTTGGGGGGGGGCAACAGTGGGGGGGCTTCTAATGTCCTGGCCCCACTGGTGGATCTCCTGATGGCACCTGGTGTTCTTGGCCACTGTGTGATACAGAGTGTTGGACTGGATGGGCCTTTGGCCTGATCCAACATTGGCGTCTCTTATGTTCTTATGGCCCTTTTTTACACGCCCAGGGAAATGCTGATTGCCACTTTGGGGCCAGAAAGCAATCCTGGAGGTTTTTTGTCATCTTCCGGGCATGGAACAGTGGTCACCACAGGCGTGGAGGGGGAGGTATTTGTGGATTTCCTGCATTGTCCAGGGGGTTGGACTAGATGACCCTAGAGGTCCCTTCCAACTCCATGATTCTATGGACCTTTTAACTGGAGATGCCGGGGATCAAACCTGAGGCCTTCTGCATGCGAAACTGGCGATGCCGGGGATTGAACCTGGGACCTTCTGCATGCCAGGCAGCTGCCCTACCACTGAGCCTGAGCCCCACTTCATGGCTCTCCAGGGTCTCAGGTGGAGGTCTTTCCCATCACCTACTGCCTGGTCCTTTTTAACTGGAGATGCCGGGGATTGAACCTGGGACCTTCTGCATGCCAAGCAGATGCCCTACCACTGAGCCACGGCCCCTCCCCTTCTGTGGTCATGTCCTCTTCTCCCCCTTGAGTGAGCGTCTTTCCACTAGCTCGTACGCATTGTGATATACGTTTTAACAGAGGTAATTAGGCAAAACTGGCAAGGCCTTAAGCCAGTTTGGGTGTCGTGGAGTGCACGGACTCTAATCTGGGAGAACTGGGTTTTATTCCCCACTCCTCCACTTGCAGCTGCTGGATGACCTTGGGCAAGCCATAGTTCTGTCAGAGGGTGTTCTTGAAAAAGAGAAGTTTCTGTCAGAGCTCTCTCAGCCCCGCCTACCTCACAGGGTGTCTTCTCCTCCTCCTCCTCCTCCTCCTCCTCCTTCTGATCCACCCTTATATTACTAGAGCATCTGCTGAACTACTCTGACCCCATTTACTGCTAATGGATCTAACTGACTTTCCCGTGTGCCTCTGCTTCCTAGTCAGGCCTCTGCCTTGTTCTCCTGGTCTCTTTTGCCCAGCAGATGGGGAAATGCCGTGATGGCACACGTGTGTTTGTGCAGCACCTGACTCAGTGGCGTTCCATTGGTTATTCTGGGGAGGGGCCGTGGCTCAGTGGTAGGGCATCTGCTTGGCATGCAAGAAAGTCCCAGGTTCAGTCCCCGGCATCCCTAGTTAAAAGGCTCAGATAAGAACATCAGAAGAGCCCTGCTGGATCAGAGCAGTGGTCCATCTAGTCCGGCATCCTGTCTCACACAGTGGCCAACCAGTTCCTCCGGAGGACCAGCAACAGGGCAGAGAGGCCAAAGCCTTCCCTTGATAAGAACATCAAAAGAGCCCTGCTGGGTCAGACCGATGAGGGTCCATCTAGTCCAGCATCCTGTCTCACACAGCGGCCAACCAGTTCCTCCGGAGGTCCAACAACAGGGCAGAGAGGCCGAAGCCTTCCCCTGATAAGAACATGAGAAGAGCCCTGCTGGGTCAGAGCAGTGGTCCATCTAGTCCGGCGTCCTGTCTCACACAGTGGCCAGCCAGTTCCTCTGGAGGGCCACCAACAGGGCATAGAGGCCGAGGCCTTCATAAGAACATCAGAAGAGCCCTGCTGGATCAGACCAATGGTCCATCTAGTCCAGCATCCTGTCTCACACAGCGGCCAACCAGTTCCTCTGGAAGTTCAACAGCAGGGCATAGAGTTTGAAGCCTACATCAGACAATAAGAGCCCTGCTGGATCAGACCAGTGGCCCATCTAGTCCAACATCCTGTCTCACAGTGGCCAGCCAGTTCCACCGGAGGTCCAGCAACAGGGCAGAGAGGCCGAGGCCTTCCCCTGATAAGAACATGAGAAGAGCCCTGCTGGATCAGACCGATGAGGGTCCATCTAGTCCAGCATCCTGTCTCCCACAGTGGCCATCCACTTCCTCTGAACAGCCAACAACAGGGCACAGAGGCCGAGGCCTTCCCCTGGTGTTGCCGCCTGGCTTTGAGATTCAAAGGATTAGTGCCTCTGAATGTGGAGGTTCCCCTCAGTCACCATATCTAGTAGCCATTGATAGACTTATTCTCCGTGAATCTATCTAATCCCCCGTGAAAGCTCTTTATTCCCGTGGCCATCAGTCACTACGTCCTCTGGCAGTGAATTACGCATTTTAATCACTCCCTGTGTAATAAGAACAATGTGACCTCTGCCTGAGACCCGGAGAAGAAGAGAAGAGATTGGATTTATACCCCTGCCCCTCACTACCCAAAGGTGTCTCAGAGCGGCTTACAAACTCCTTTCCCTCCCCACAACAGACACCCTGTGAGGTAGGTGGGGCTGAGAGAACTCTTGATAGAAACTGCTCTTTTTCAAGAACAGCTGTGCCAGAGTTATGGCTTGCCCAAGGTCATCCAGCAGGTGCAAATGGAGGAGTGGGGAATCAAACCCGGTTCTCCCAGATTACTTAACCACTACACCAAACGGATGAAGGGTCGTGCCCACCTCCTCACTGGTAAACGGTGGCAGGCCTAGGATTCTGTATGCCCGACTTCTAGATTTTTCATTTGGGCAGTTTAGAAGAACATTAGCCGAGGGCCGTTTCTTTTAAGTGCCACATTAACACTTGCCCTTTCACCCAACTGACTTTCCCAGCACACGTTTGTTTTCTTTAAAAAGCACTGTCAGGGGAGTTTCAGAAAGAGTTATGACTGTAAAACATTAAGCCTCTATGAAGGAGCTGGAGGTGGGCCAGCTGAGTCATAAAACCGCGTGGGCTGTGTCCGGATTACGGAGCTCAGGTAGCGCTGGAGAGCCAGTGCTAGAACCAAGAGAGGTGGACTCCAGGTGGTGTTGGATTCCTTCAGGTTCTGTGGCTCTTCTGCCATCTAGTGGTCTGTCTGCCTTCCCTCTCCAGTAAATAAGCTAGCAGTTCCCAGCCTTTTCGGTTCGGTGACTCACAAGCAAGGCTGAGAGTGTGACTGGCCCTAGGTCACCCAGCGAGCTCCCGTGGCAGAAATGGGGATTCAGACTCGGGTCGTCCAGCACTCTAACCCCAGCGCCGTGCTTGGTCTCCTATTTTAGCGTACAGTGGCAGAGCTATTGATGGAATCCTCAGCTACAAGATGATGTGGGAGGGCGGTTTAAGAACGTAAGAACGTCAGAGAAGCCAATGTTGGATCAGGCCAGTGGCCCATCCGGTCCAACACTCTGTCACACAGTGACCAAAAATACCAGGCGCCATCAGGAGGTCCACCAGTGATGCTTGGGCAGTTTATGAAAATAATACAGGCCCCTAGAGGAAGAGAGATCTATCAGTGACTTAGTTGCAGTAGTGAAATGGAACCTGCATATTCAGAGGCAGTGCACCTGTGAATTCCAGGCGCCGAGGACGAATGAGAGGAGAATGGCTTCCCAAGAGCGTTTGACCAGCTGCTTGTTAGAACTTGTAATGGGGGGGGGGGG
>NW_015169848.1:116278-121150 GCF_001447785.1 Gekko japonicus | reverse complement strand
TGTGGAGTCTTGTGAGCAGAAATTCTACTCGGCTGGCTACTGCATTAAGAGCGAGCGATTTGGCTCCTGCATGAATCATTTTGCTCTGGAGCCCTCCTTCCTGAGCGAAGACAAAAATGTGTGAGCCGGAGGCTACAAAGCCGTGAGCCAGCTCACACTAACTCAGCTTAGAGGGAACACTGCTCACAAGTCCGGACTTTCTTGGTATGGTGACCTATCCAGGGTTGGCTTGAAATTTTTTCGCCGCCCTGGGCAAACGATGACCTTAGCCTCCATCTAGTTCAGCATTCCATTTTTGACAGTGGCCAACCAGATGTTTTTGATAGATTCAGGTGGGTCGCCGTGTTGGTCTGAAGCAACAGAACAAAGTCTGAGTCCAGTGGCACTTCTCAGATCAACTAAGTTTAATTCTGGTGTCATGATCTGGGCTGGGCCTACAACTCCCAGAAGCCCCTAAGAGGGTTTGGAGCCAAAATTGACCAATAGGAAAAGAGGAGGGCTTGGAATAAAAGATCTGGAGCAGCAGGAAAAGCTGTTCTTCTTCCCAAAAGGCAGACCCAGAAGGAAGGCTGCTGTGGGGAAGAAAGCCTCATCCTGAGAAGGGTGAGTAGTCTAGTGCCACTTGGAATAGGGAGCTAGAGACAGTATATATTTAGATGCGTAAGGGCATTTGATTTCTTTTCTTTTCACCCACTTACGGTTATAATTCTGCACCTTGTTGTTTGACCTCCTATACGATAAACTATTTTCATTGTTCACTCTGCCTGGTTCTCACGCCTATTATTCGGCGAAAAGGGAGGTCTGAGGGTCTTGGGAGGGTGCTTTGGGCCTTCTCAAGGGATCCTAAATCCAGAGTGGTGGCAGCATCAGGTGACACCCCACCTGAGCCGTGACATCTGGGTATAAGCTTTCGGGTGCATGCACACTTCTTCAGATACATTGCAAAACCAATAGATTGAAAATAATGATAATGTAAACAATTAAAAAAATCAGTATCTTACATTAAATCCTATACCCTTTGTGCTTTGCAGTAAATACTAAACTCATTCTGATTTTTGTTGTCGCTAAGGCAAATAACGCCGTTCCGCTAGAAACATAGTGATCAAAGTCCGAGAGTGAAAATTTGACCAAATCCAAATCGGAAAGTCCATTACACGGCGGAATAATGGGAACGATATACTTTAACCTAGGAGCTTTGTGCCACAGGCACCTCAGAATATAGTGGACTATATCATCCACTTCCCCCCAGATCACAAAAAATAAATCAAATCTGAGGGGGGGCAGGGATACCAAAGAAACGTCCGGTCCGTGATCCTTGAGGTCATGGATTGGAATCTTAAAGCAGTAAAAGCCAATCTTAATTCCAGGGTGGTCTTCTCCAAGTAAGGGGACCTACTGTGATCCCTTTAAAAAAAACCTTAAATAATGGAGCCGTAAAACAACGTGCCATCACATCCTGGTCCATAATCCCATCCTTATTGAACACACATTCTTGGGGGGGGGGGGTCGAAACACTGACCCTGCTTAGCTCGTGGACACTGATGTGACTGGGCTAGCCTGGGCCATCTAGGTCAAGGCAAGAGACATCCAGAGGTGGTTTGCCTTTGCTGGCCTCTGCATAGCAACCCTGGGCTTCCTTGGTGGCCTCCCATCCAAGTACTAACCAGGGCTGACCCTGCTTAGCTTCCGAGATCTGATGTGACTGGGCTAGCCTGGGCCATCTAGGTCAAGGCAAGAGACATCCAGAGGTGGTCGGCCATTGCCTCCCTCTGCATAGCAACCCTGGACTTCCTTGGTGGCCTCCCATCCAAGTACTAACTAGAGCCAACCCTGCTTAGCTTCTGAGATCTGATGTGACTGGGCCAGCCTGCACCATCTAGGTCAAGGCAAGAGACATTCAGAGGTGGTCGGCCATTGCCTGCCTCTGCATAGCAACCCTGGACTTCCTTGGTGGCCTCCCATCCAAGTACTGGCCAAGTCCAACCCTGCTGAGCTTCTGAGATCTGATGGGACTGGGCTAGCCTGGGCCATCTAGGTCAAGGGAAGAGACATCCAGAGGTGGTTTGCCCTTGCCCGTGTGCAGATATCACATGTTAATTATAATGGGCTGGAAATTCAGTACGGGGAGGGGAAAAAATGGTGGGCAAGTAAAGGCAAAGCAAAATCGAAATGGGGATACGCCTAATCAAACCAGCCGGCTTTAGAAATTCAGTCTCATCCCTCATAGTCAGTCTTAAATCCCAACTCGCCTCGAAACCTTCCCCGGGTGACTTTGAGCCAGTTGCGCACTCTCGGCATAGTCTTACCTTACTGGGTTGTTGTGAGGATAAAACGGAGGACCGGCGATCCGTGTACGATGCCCTGAGCTCCTCGAAGGAGGGGCAGGATCAAAATGCACTGAATGAATAGATTAACTCTGTTTCGCTGCTTCTCTCACCCACAGTCCCAATGACCGGCTTCACCCAGAGAGCTACGATCGATCCGGAACTGAACGAAATCCACGTGTTGTCCGGGCTTAGTAAAGACAAAGAGAAACGGGAAGAGAACGTCCGCAACTCCTTCTGGATTTATGACATCGTACGGAACAGCTGGTGGGTAGCAGGATTCCGTTTCTTGGGAAACAGAATGTGTGCCTACCAGGGCTCCCTGTAAGCGGTGGAGTCTTGTGAGCAAAAATTCTACTTTGTGAGCTTCTGGCCTTAAAGCTGTGAGCGAGCGATTCGGCGACTGCATCAATTAGTTTGGCTCTGGAGCCGTCCTTCCTGAGCGAAGATGAAAATGTGTGAGCCGGAGGCTAAAGAACTGTGAGCTGGCTCACACTAACTCAGCTTAGGGGGAACACTGGACCCTAGTCTTCATGGGTTATTGAATGTGGTAGTCAGATGCCTGAGCTGATATCACTGACATTGCTGAGACCGAAGCGAAAGTCCCCACTTGGCTGTGAATTGACCTCTGTGACCTCAGGTCATTCTTTCATCCTGTCCTACCTCGCAGGGTGGTTGTGAGGATGCATGCCATCTTTAATTCCTTGGTGGAAGGATGGTATTGACAGATATAATTTTGTACCCTTATAATAGCAGAGCTAACGTTGACCTCGACATCCTGTATAACGGTCAGTGCTGGGGGTGTGGAGGTGGTGTCAATACCATTTAACCAGTGTTGCCTTTTTGGGAAGCAGTTCACAGTACCCACTTCTGGAGCTCGCCCTGACCTGGATAGCCCAGGCTAGCCCAATCTCATCAGGTCTCAGAAGCTAAGCAGGGTCGGCCCCAGCTAGTATTTGGACGCGAGACCTCGCAAGGAAGACCAGGGCCATGATACGGAGGCAGGCAAAAGCAAACCACCTTCTGAACGTCTCTTGCCCTGAAAACCCTCCTGGGTCTCCGTAAGTCAGCGCTTTCTACCATCCCCCCATCTGAAGCTGCTCTCAGTCCTAAAGAAGAAGAAGAACAGGAGGAGGAGGAGGAGAAGAAGAGATTGGATTTATACCCCGCCCTTCACTACCCAGAGGAGTCTCAGTGCGGCTGACAAACGCCTTTCCCTTCCCCTCCCCACAACAGACACCCTGTGAGGTAAAAGAAGAAGAGGAGATTGGATTTATACCTGGCCCTTCACTACTCAAAGGTGTCTCAGAGCGGCTCAGAAACGCCTTTCCCTTCCCCTCCCCACAACAGACACCCTCTGAGGTGGGTGGGGCTGAGAAAGCTCTCTTGAGAGCTGCTCTTGAGAGAAGAAGAGATTGGATTTATACCCCATCGCCTTTCACTACCCAAAGGAGTCTCAGAGCGGCTCACAAACGCCTTTCCCTTCCCCTCTCCACAACAGACACCCTGGGAGGGAGGCGGGGCTGAGAGAGCTCTGACAGAAACGGCTCTTTTTCAAGAACAGCTCTTATCAGAACTACGGCTTGCCCGAGGTCATCCAGCAGGTGTAAGTGGAGGTGGGGGGAATCAAACCCGGTTCTCCCGGATTAGAGTCTGCACGCTTAACCACTGCACCAGACTGGCTCTAGGTACAAGCAGACAAGTAAGCCAGTGAAACATTCCCGTGGGTGACATTTTTGGCATTAATTCCTAAGGCTGCGGTATAGAATCCTAGAATCACAGAGTCGGAAGGGGCCAGTACAGGCCATCTAGTCCAGCCCCCTGCTCAGTGCAGTAGCCACGTGTGATTTGGGGGAGAGGCCGTGGCTCAGTGACAGAGCTACCCGCTTAGTGCGCAGAAGGTCCCAGTTTCAATCCCCAGATGCTAGATGCTGTTGTCCCATCGCGCCTTTTAAATCCGCCCAGCATTCGCCGCCTGTGGCAGGTCGAATTGTGCATATGATCGGAGCCTAAACAAATTTTCTTTCAAACTCGGGGGGACCTCCTCAGGTCTGCAGATAAATCTAACGTCTTTAAAGGAGGGGTAAATCTCCCCACCACCACCCCGGCCAATGAAAAAAGCATCGTCTGCGCTTCTTCCGCTGCACTGGCCTCCGAGGTGGATGGTGGGACCCGGAGCTGTGCTGAACTCGGTGACGGGGGGAAGGGGTGGGATCCTCCCCCATGAGTCCCACGGGCCTCCCACTCGCTTCATTCGTTCCTTGCGTCCTTTCTGAGAGAGCTAGTTTGGTGTGGTGGTTAAGTGCGCGGACTCTAATCTGGGAGAACCGGGTTTGATTCCCCACTCCTTCACTTGCACTTGGCTGGATGACCTTGGGCAAGCCATAACTCTGGCACAGCTGTTCTTGAAGAGGAGTCGTTTCTGTCAGAGCTCTCTCAGCCCCACCTACCACACAGGGTGTCTGTTGTGGGGAGGGGAAGGGAAAGGAGTTTGTAAGCCCCTCTGAGACACCTTTGGGTAGTGAAGGGCGGGGTATGAATCCAATCT
>NW_015169848.1:110371-116252 GCF_001447785.1 Gekko japonicus | reverse complement strand
TATTGTGGGGAGAGGAAGGGAAGGAGATTGTAAGCCACTCTGAGACTCCAAGTGAATGAATCCAATCTCCTCCTCCTCTTCTTCTTCTTCTTCTTCTTCTTCTTCTTCTTCTTCTTCTTCTTCTTCTTCTTCTTCTTCTTCTTCTTCTTCTTCTTCTTCTTCTTCTTCTTCTTCTTCTTCTTCCTCCCTTACGGATTTCAAGGCAGCCTCCCTGAGGTTCTTGGGGGCCTCCAGCATCCAGGCCCTGAGACCTTCAACCGAGGGTGCTGTGTCCTTATGTCAAACTCCGAATTAAGCAGGGAAGCGAACTTAACTCTGAGAACCAGGGGTCATTTCCTGCAGGAGCGCACAGGAGCAGCGCTCCGGCAGTAAAGAGCCCAGGGGGCGGGCATATGCAACAAGCCCCACCCCCTGCTCCCAGAAGCCCTCAGTCAGAGCAAGAAGGAGCCAGGTTAGTTGCAGAGCCCCCCACGCCCCCCTGTTCCAAAATAGTCCAGTGGCACCTTTAAGACCAAGTTTTATTCAGGCACAAGCTCTCCCTCCTCTGTGAGGACAGATCTGCATGTTCCCCCCCCCCCCCCCTAGGAACCCAAAAAAGTCCCGGGGGGCCCGGCTTTTTTTTCCCGCCCCCTGGTCCAAAACAGTCCAGTGGCACCTTTAAGACCAAGTTTTATTCAGGTACAAGCTCTCCCTCCTCTGCGAGGACAGATTTGCATGTTCCCCCCACCCCCCCCCAGCTAGGAATCCAAAACAGTCCAGTGGAGCCTGAGCTGAGCTGGTGTTGCCTTCTGACACACTTCCAGTGATGTCAGGGGGTGTGGCATATGCAAATAAGTTATGCTAATGAGCGCCTGCACCTCTTTTTCTATGAAATGACCCCTGAGCCCAACACAATTTCAGTCCTTCTCTCGCGTGTTCAGTTCAGCATCTGTCGCCGGTGGCCGAGAGTAAACTCCGCCGGTGGCGCTCAGTCCGTGCAGATTCATCTGGGAGAAGTGTGATTCTTCGACGTGGAATGCACCTCCCGGGTGTTTTCTGTTGCAAGACCAGGACTTTGTATATTTTTCTGTGTTTGGGTTCTGGCGGAGTATTAGGAATTCTCAGCCATCTTAGCATTTGGGGGGGCGGGGCGGTGGTATGTGGAATTACGTTTCTGGCACTCGCGTATTGCTGAGAAAAAGCCGTCAGAGGGATAAGGCATCTGCCAGAACAATTCAGTAGGCTAAGGAATCGTCAGAGACTTATTTTCTGAATAAATAAATGCATACCCGAAACCGTTTCACAGTGGGATGCGGTCACGATTAATCAGCAGGAGTCTCTGGCGACGTGGGTGTTAATGCGATGTTTGGATGTGCTTTTTGAAACTTTGACAAACAAGTAACAGTGCTACGTTAAAGACCAGTGTTCACATAGATGGAGATCAATGTTGCCTTTAAGCTGTGGAGTCTTGTGAGCAAAAATTCTACTTTGTGAGCGACTGGCATTAAAGCTGTGAGCGAGCCATTTGGCTGCTGCATAAATTAGTTTGCTCTGGAGCCCTGCTTCCAGAGCTAAGACAAAAATGTGTGAGCTGGAGGCTAAAAAACTGTGAGCTAGCTCACACTCACTCAGCTTAGAGGGAACACTGGTGATGATCTGGTGGGGGAAGGGAAAGACAATCAGAAAAGGAGCTTGTATGTTCTGATTTTTTAAAGGAACCCCCCCCCACACACACACACATTTTAAAGAAAAAAGTGGAAATATTTAGGAGCACTGCAGGAAAACCCCTATGTCGAATTAGCTCTTTTGGAATGGCAAATTTTTGGAAATTCTGACGTCAGTTAAAAAGGCCTGAGTTTTTTCTGCTCTTGGGGAAAGGTCAGGTAAGAGAAATTTGGAAGGAAATGTAGATATATGCGATACTTTTTCTTATTGGACTTAATAAATAATAAATTGCTGAGCAGTTGGGTTAGAATGGATAAAAGGAAGTCCTTCTTCACCCAAAAAGTGATTAACACATGGAATTCACAGCCACAGGAGGTGGCGGCGGCTACAAGCACGGACGGCTTCAAAAGGGAATTAGATAAGCATATGGAGCAGAGGTCCATCGGTGGCTCTTAGCCACAAGGTATAAAGAGGAACTCTCAGTCTGGGGCAAGGGATGCTCTGTATTCTTGGTGCTTGGGGGGGCAACAGTGGGGGGGTGTCTAGTGTCCTGGCCCCACTACTGGACCTCCTGATGGCCCCTGGTATTCTTGGCCACTGTGTGATACAGAGTGTTGGACTGGATGGGCCATTGGCCTGATCCAACATTGGCTTCTTTTATGTTGTTATAGATGGAATACACTGTCTGGGGCAAGGGATGCTCTGTATCCTTGGGGGTGGGGGGCAACAACTCAGTTTTTTAGCATCCGGCTCACACATTTTTGACTCCACTTAGGAAGGATGGCTCCAGAGCAAACTGATTTATGCAGTGGCCTAATCGCTCGCTCCCACCCTTAATGCCAGTAGCTGACAAAGTAGAATTTTTGCTCACAAGACTCCACAGCTTAGAGGGAGCATTGGTGGCGGCGGCTACAAGCATGGACAGCTTCAAGAGGGAATTAGATAAGCATATGGAGCAGAGGCCCATCAGTGGCTCTTAGCCACAAGGTATAGATAGGAACTCTCGGTCTGGGGCAAGGGATGCTCTGTATTCTTGGTGTTTGGGGGGGGGGCAACAGTGGGAGGTCTTCTAGTGTCCTGGCCTCACTGCTGGACCTCCTGCGGGCCCCTGGTATTTCTGGCCACTGTGTTGGACTGGATGAGCCATTGGCCTGATCCAACATTGGCTTCTCATAAGTTCTTATGTCTGGGGCAAGGGATGCTCTGTATTCTTGGTGCCTGGGGTGGGGGGGGGGTGACAGTGGGAGGGCTTCTAGTGTCCTGGCCCCACTGCTAGATCTCCTGATGGCACCTAGTATTTTTGGCCCCTGTGTGACACAGTTGGACTGGATGGGCCATTGGCCTGATCCAGCATTGGCTTCTCTTATGGTCTTATGTTCTTAAGCTGTGGAGTCTTGTGACCAAAAATTCTCCTTTGTGAGCTACTGGCATTCAAGCTGTGAGTGAGTGATTTGGCTACTGCATAAGTGTGCTCCGGAGCCGCCCTTCCTGAGCCAAGACAAAAATGTGTGAGCCGGAGGCTAAAAAAACTGTGATCTGGCTCACACTTAACTCAGCTTAGAGGGAACCCTGCCCTGGACCTCCTTAGAGGTCTCCCTTCCGAGCACAGATCAGGGCTGACCCTGCTTAGCTTCTGAGATTGGTTTAGCCCGGGCCATCCGGGATGGGCAGGAAATACCCCGTACTCACAGAAGATACAGCGATCATTTGCCATCGTAGGTACTCCGTGCTGACTTATGGCGACTCTGTAGGGTTTTCGAGACAAGGGACATTCAGAGGCGGTTTGCCATTGCCTGCCTCTGTGTCCCAGCCCCGGGCTTCCTTGGTGGCCTCCCATCCAAATACTAACCACGGACCGACCCTGCTTAGCTTCTGAGCTCTGATGAGATGGGGCCCGCCTGGGCCCTCCAGGCTAGGGTGGGCAGTATATACCCAGCGCTTATGGAAGGATACAGCTGTCATTAGCTATGGGTGGTGGAAGTTGCCATTGTCTCACAGTCGACCAAGGGCATAGCCAGAAAATTTTGGTTGGTGGGGCGTGGGGAAAACCGGGGGGGGGTCCCCCCCGGCCACGCCTGCCGCTCCTCTTGCAGAAGCAGGAGCTCTGGCTCTGCTGCGATCTCTAGTCCTCCTCTAGTTCTTTAGGAGGAGGAGGAGATTGGATTTATACCCCGCCCTTCACTTGGAGTCTCAGAGCGGCTTACAGACTCCTTCCCCTTCCCCTCCCCACAACAGACACCCTGTGAGGTGGGTGGGGCTGAGAGAACTCTGACACAAACTGCCCTTTTTCAAGGACAGCTGTGCCAGAGCTTGTGACTGACCCAAGGTCATCCAGCCAGGTGCAAGTGGAGGAGTGGGGGAATCAAACCCGGTTCTCCCAGATTAGAGTCCGCGCACTTAAGCACTACACCAAACTGTAGTGAAGAAACTCAATTCTGGGCTGCTTTTCTGTCTAAGCCGGGCGGGAGGGGGGAGACCTCCAACTCTCTTTTGCATTTTGCAACTTTATTTTATTTTTTGGCCCGGAAAAAAAAAGGAAAATGAGACTGAAGCTTCCCTGGCTGTGCCTAGGGTAATTTTGGAAACCCCACATGCATCTTACATTTTAAGTTATTTTTAAAAAGCTTTTATTCTTTGTCTTTTTTGTCTGTGGGGCGGCACTTATCTGTTGGGGGGCATTGCCCCCAAATGCCCCCCATACAGGCCTGCAGTCGATTTATGGCAACCCCATAGTTTTCAAGGCAAGAGATGAACAGAGGTAGCTTAGCATTTTCTGCCTCTGCAAAGGAACCCCGGACTTCCTTGGTGGTCTCTCCCGTCGAATTACTAACCACCAGGGTTGAGCCTGCTTACCTTCCATGATCTAATGAGATCGGGCTAGCCTGGGCCATTCCGGGTCAGGGGTGGTCACTCCGAGAGCTTCTCCACTGAACAAACCACGACCCGGAACGTGTTGACAGCGTCAAGCAAATGGTGACCATCAGCAGAGTCTTTGACCCAGTGCTGTCTTGCAGGTCTTGCGTCTACAAGAACGACCAGGCGGCCAAAGAGAACGCGAGCAAAAGCCTTCAGGAGGAGGAGCCCTGCCCACGTTTCGCACACCAGCTCGTGTACGACGAGTTGCACAAGGTGAGCTTTGTCGGGCCCCCGCGTGGCGTGGTCAGTTTCGTTAACACCATGGAAAGGTGGACCGGCAGCACTGAATCATACCTGTGATGGCTGTCACTCCCTTATCAGGAGTCGAAGGGCAGGCAGAGGCAGAGTAGTCCGGACTCGCCTTCACAACCAGGAGCTTGTAGATCGGATAGTGTTTGCAAAGGCAACGGGGTTGACTGCCAGGCAAGCTTTGCCCGCAAGCGTTGCCCATTGTTGAATTAAGCCAGGCCGCACTCCGTGACCCGATGTTCTCTTTCCCGCCTTTCAAGGTTCATTATTTGTTTGGAGGGAATCCAGGCAAATCCTGTTCTCCAAAGATGCGGCTGGACGACTTCTGGTCCCTGAAGCTCTGTCGGCCGTCCAAGGAATACTTGCTTCGCCACTGCAAGTACCTAATAAGGAAGCACAGGTACGGGACCGCGGGTGACCGTGGGGGCCGGGTGATTTGCAGTTAAAAAGGCCAGGGTGCGGGAACTATGGTGACAGGGCTAGCCGACTGTTTTGGACACGTTTTTCAGACTTATTATTTCGATAGTAAGGTACTGAGGTTCCCAATTAGCGTCAAGCTGGTATGCATGCCGAGCAACATTTCTGCCCTGGCTGTTTTTTAATTAAAGTTTAGGAGCCTGCAGGCAAACAGGGAAGGGACGTAGCTCAGTGGTAGAGCATCTGCTTTGGATAAACATCTGGAGCAGAGGTCCATCAGTGGTTTTAGTCACAAGGTATAGATAGGAACTCTTGGTTCTGGGCAAGGGATGCTCTGCTTTCTTGATGCTTGGGGGGGCAACAGTGTGGGGGGGCTTCTCGTTTGGCACCGGGTATTTTTGGCCACTGTGTGACACAGAGTGTTGGACTGGATGGGCCATTGGCCTGATCCAACTTTGGCTTCTCTTATGTTCGTATAGATGGAATACACTCTCTGGGGCAAGGGATGCTCTGTATTCTTGGTGCTTGGGAGGGGGGCAACAGTGGGAGGGCTTCTAGTGTCCTGGCCCCACTGCTGGACCTCCTGATGGCCACTGTGTGACACAGAGTGTTGGTCTGGATGGGCCACTGGCCTGATCCAACATTGGCTTCCCTT
>NW_015169848.1:101328-105945 GCF_001447785.1 Gekko japonicus | reverse complement strand
CACCTTGCACTTGGCCACATTGAACCCCATTTGCCATGTTGACGCCCACTTGCCCATCCTTGACAGATCCCTTTGGAGTGCCTCACAATCCTCACTGGTCTTCACCACCCTGAACAACTTCGTATCATCCGCAATGTTAGCCACTTCACTGCTTACTCCCAACTTTCATTGCACTGTCCACTACGATTCTTCCCCTCTCACTCTCAGCAGATTCTGACCCCGTTCGCCTATACTTGAAGCTCAGATTATTTTTTTTTGTCTCTTGCCGCAGGTTTGAAGAGAAGGCCCAGACGGATCCACTAAGTGCCCTGAAATACCTGCAGAATGATCTGTTTGTAACTGTAGATCACTCGGACCCGGAGGAGACAAAAGAGGTAAGGCCGAATGCCTTTCGTCTTCCTGTTAACACAAAAAAGATCTGTGCTGTGAGACGCGTTCATAGACGCAACATTGCATCTGTAAATTCCAAAGTAGCAAGGTGCCAAAGCACTATAGACTCAGTTGCGTGTTTCTGGCTAAACTGGTTGACGTGTTGTGTTCCCCCAACCCTCGCAGGATACATGAACACCTCTTCACATAAAATTTATATAAAGCGGCACCTTTAAGGCCAACGAAGTCTGGGTACAAGACATGGACACGCACACTTACTGTATCTGAAGAAGTGTGTGCCCAGAATTAAACTTTGTTGGTCTTAAAGGTGCCACTGGACCCAAACTTGGTTGTGCTGCTTCAGACCAAGACGGCTATACATCTTTACAACAGCCTTCGTTTCTTATTTTATCTCTTAAACGGCAGTGGATTGCCCTCTTTCATTTCGGTTTACAGTTTAGAAATGTTAATAGTACGACTGTAGGCTCTTTGGGGCAGAGGTCGGTTTTTCTCACTCTGCCAGTGTTCTAAACACAGTTCTTTAAACGACTCGCTTCTGTGGCCTTTTTACAGTAGCGATGGGAACGAGGAGATCCTCAGGAGTCTGTTCTGGCCTGGGTCGGTGAACAGGGCCATCAGTCTGCGGAGGGCTTACGGTGGCCCTGTAGGGTTTTCGAGGCAAGAGACGAACAGAGGGGGTTTGCCATTGCCTGCCTCTGCATAGCAACCCCGGACTTCCTTGGTGGTCTCCCATCCAAGTACTGACCAGTCATTTAAAATACAACTAAAGCGCTGGGACATTACCAAATGAACAGGAGCAAAGATTATTTATAATATGACTTAAAGGTGAAGGTAAAGGTTCCCTTGCTCGAAAGCCAGTCGAGTCCGACTCTAGGGTTGCGGTGCTCATCTCCGTTTCAAAGCCGAAGAGCCAGCACTGTCCGAAGATGTTTCCGTGGTCATGTGGCCAGCATGACTAAACACCAAGGCGCACGGAACGCTGTTACCTTCCCACCGAAGTGGTACCTATTTATCGACTTGCAATTTCTTGCTTTAGAACTGCTAGGTTGGCATGAGCTGGAACTAGAGACGGGAGCTCTCTCCGTCAGGCGGCAACTCGGGTCTCGAACTGCTGAACTACCGACCTTCCACAGCCTGCAGTTCAGCATCTTAACCACTTGAGCCACCGCAGCTCCCATATAATTCCCATAAGCTCCGCCTGGTCCCTTCCGCTTTCAAAAAACACTGGGTGGGCACGAGGGACGTGTGTCAGGGCGGATGCCCAAGGGCACCACATTGGAGACCCCTGCGTCGGAACCACGCACGGTGCAGCCGTGTGAACCACATGGGCGTGTCCGAATGCAGTGATATAATCACCTGGGCACGGCCTTAAGGGACCTTGTCTGGGGGCATTCATCTCTGTGACGCATGACTCAGCTCTTAGAATTTGGCCGCTTTCAGCAGGTGTCCTCTTAACGCCAAGGAAAGTCAAACTGCCACATCTCCACTTCAGTATGAGAGGCAAGCCAACGCAGAGTCGGCACTGGGGAGGAATTTGTATTTATTCAACAACTTTGGCGGGTGTCATGATCCTGGGCCTACAGTGGTGCAGCCTACAGGCTCTAGTGAGGCCTAGTCGTCCCAGGGAAGCCTGTACTAGAGTAGCTACCAGGGCCTGCATTTCCCAGGTCACCCTCTGGGCCCTGTGATTGGCTAACGGGGGATTTGGAGGGAAAACTTCCCCCAGTTGAATAGTAGAGGGTGTTGCCCGGGAAGAAGCGATAAGAGGCCTTGCCCCAATACAGAATTAAGCCCTGGTGTGAAAATGAATCCTAGAATGCAAGGGGCCCTGAACTGGACGGCCCAGGATATTCCAATCTTGTCCAATCTGGTGAGGATTCGGATGGGAGACCGCCAAGGAATCCTGGATCGCTCCACAGAGGCAGACAATGGGAAACCACCTCTGAACGTCTCTTGCCCTGAAATTCCTACTGGGCCACCATATGTCATGATCCTGGGCCTATAGTGGTGCGGCCTAAAGCTTCTAGAGAGGCCTAGCGGCTCCAGGGAAGCCTGTATTGGAGTAGCTGTCAGGGCCTACATTTCCCAGGCCACCCTTTGGGCCCTGAGATTGGCTAACAGTGGATTTGGAGGGGAAATTTACCCCAGTAGAATAGTAGAGCGCCTTGGTGTCCAAAAGCAGTGCGTCAGCTTGAGGCCAAAGACGTAAAGAAGGCTAGGGACAGTACAGTCAGACGCTTTAGCGTTTTCTTATTTTGCTGTTTTACCTGCCTTCACTGTGCTCATTTCTCCTACACATTATTGAATCACAGTTGTCGTGAAATCTCTTTAATAAAAAATAGTTTGTTGATCTGCCTGGGTCCACACCGCTTTCGACCGTGTTGGAATCAATGCTCCCTCTAAGCTGTGGAGTTCTGTGAGCAACTATTCTACTTTGTGAGCTACCGGCATTCAAGTTGTGAGCGAGCGATTTGGCGACTGCATAAATTAGTTTGCTCCGGAGCCCTCCTTCCTGAGCTGAGACAAAAATGTGTGAGCCGGAGGCTAAAAAACTGTGAGCTAGCTCACACTAACGCAGCTTAGAGGGAACACTGGTCCACACACCTCATCCAGTCACGTATAAGGCGGAACCTGCTGGAAAAGGAGTGTCGGGTGGGTGTTCTGGGCCCTCCCGGGAAGACCCGTACCAGAGTGGCGGCGGCCATTACAGAACCTTTCTGGCCACGGCCCGCGACAGAGGGTCTGAGGGGCCTCTTTTTTTTTTGGCCACAACGATCCTGTAAAGAAGCTGAATACCTCTTGCAGTCCCTCCATTCTGACTCGCTGGCAATTCACCTCTGTCGGTGCAATACCGAGACAATGGCGAGAATAATCTGAGTGGAACAGTCTCACACAGAGGGGTCCCCAACCTCTTTGAGCCCGTGGGCACCTTTGGAATTTGAGGTGGGCGCACCCACAAAATGGCCGCTGGAGGAGGCGGAGCCAACCACAAAATGGCCGCCGTGAGACATGGACACGTGTGAGCACATAACCACCACCACCCCCCGCACCAAATGGAGGGGATAAGGGGAGGAGATTTTGTAAAAATGCACTGGAAAAGAGGAGAGAGAGAGATTGAAACCAACTTTTTAGTGGCAGGTGCCGCGGAAACAAGGATACTTGAGCTCGCGCAGCCGACGTGATCTCCAGGGGCTAATCAAAAGCCCTGCTGGGCAGGAGCCCCATTTGGCCACACCCACCTTTTAATGAACACTTGGCAAGCACCAGGAAAGGGATTGGCGAACGCTATGGTGCCCACGGGCACCACCTTGGGCACCCCTGCTCTAACATAACCAAATTGCACGGGTGATCCTGGGAATTTCTTGCCAGTGAAGGGCGAAGGCTCTCCTCCTTTGGAGGTTTTGATGCAGAGGCCAGATGGCCATCTGACAGTGATCCTGATTCTGTGAATTTAGGCAGCTCATGGTGGGGAGAGGGTAGGAAGGGTCGCCTCAGTGCTTAGTTCTTGTGGCCCTTTTTTACATGCCCAGGGAAATGCCAGTCGCCACTCTGGGGACAGGAAACAGTTTTTCTCCAGGCCAGTTTGGCCCGGAATCCTGGAGGTTATTTTGCCATCTTCTGGGCATGGAGCAGGGGTCACTGGGGGTGGGCGGGGGGAGGTATTTGTGAATGTCCTGCCTTGTGCCGGGGGTTGGACTAGATGACCCTGGAGGTCCCTTCTAGAGATGTAAAATTTCCGGAAATTTTGAAGCTCGGAAAAAAAACCGTTTTTTTTCCAGTTTTTTTCGGGGGGAAATGGAAATTTTCGGAAAAATGGGGCGGAATGCTACATTAGCACTTCTTTTGTTTTTTCCAGGTTGAAAGTCATTCTGTTACTTTAGGAACATCAAATATGACTATGGACATTTTTACTTGGCATGAAACTATCACAACTAGCATATTAAAAATATAGTGTATCCAAACAATTATTACAAACAGAATACCCACCCACATGCAAAAACAGAACTGCAACCTTTTTCTTTTCTTGGGACAACAGCACCTCCTAAAGGGAGAAATGCATCTTGTTCTTGCATTGGAGAGTTCAGTTGGTAACCTAGGACTTGCTTGTCCTCAGTGCACAGAAATTAGATCAATCTGATGCCGTACATATGTTTTAGAAATGATTTGGAAAATATCTGAACACCTTGTCTTAAAATATTTTATTCATCATGTTAAAATAAAATAAAA
>NW_015169848.1:93405-100527 GCF_001447785.1 Gekko japonicus | reverse complement strand
ACATTCTTGTCTTCCCGTCGGCGGGGGGGGGGGGGGGGGGATGTTTGAGTTTAGTATAAGTCAGTGGCCCTAGTATTGGCGGCCGTTCCTGACACAAGCTGTACACGTGTCTCTAGTACTGGATCTACCAATAAACAGGTATCTTCTCATGAAGCTCTGTGTTGCGTAACCTGACTAAGGACCCTGACATATAGCCATACAGGCTGAACTCTTTGTGTTATTCACACAGAATAGACTCAAAACTCACATTCACACAGACTAAACTGTTGGTCTTATTCACACAGAATGGACTCAGAAACTCTCATAGTCACACAGACTAAGCTCTCTCTTCTCACTTCACACACAGAATCACCTCATAGATGCCTCCCACACTCTCAGTCATCAGCCAATCGCATCACACTTGTCTCCCTCTAGCACTCTCCTTACATTACTGCAGTCAAACTAAACATTTAAAGAAACACACACACCAAAACAAGAAATCATGACACCCCGTCCCTTGACCCATAGCTACGGTGGGGCTATTGGGGGCTCTGCCCCCTCCCTTAAAGGGACAGCCCCACAAGATTTCTCTTCTCCTGCCAGCCACCCGAGCAGAGAGGGTGTTTAAAGTTTGGGGACTATGTTGGGGAATCCTGATCTACAGCAGTGGTCCCCGAGAGCCACCCATGTAGTTGGGGTCTTTGTAGAGCGCTTCCATCGAACTCCTTTAGACCAATGCTTCCTCTAAGCTGTGGAGTCTTGTGAGCAAAAATTCTACTTTGTGAGCTACTGGTATTAAAGTTGTCTGTGAGCAATAGGTACCACTTTGGTGGGAAGGTCACAGCATTCCGTGCGCCTTGGTGTTTAGTCATGCTGGCCACATGACCACAGAAACGTCTTCGGACAGCGCTGGCTCTTCGACTTTGAAACAGAGATGAGCACCGCAATCCTAGAGTCGGATTTGACTGGCTTTCGAGCAAGGGAACCTTTACCTTTAAATCAGTTTGCTCTGGAGCCATCCATCCTGAGTGAAGACAAAAATGTGTGAGCCGGAGGCTAAAGGACTGTTAGCTCACGCTAACTCAACTCAGAGGGAACACTGCTTCAGACTGTGTTTTAATTTCAAGTTCTGCCACATTTAGATTTTTCTGACTCTTTCCAAGATGCTGTCTAGTAAAACAAACCGACAGCACCCCAAATTCGGATCAGTCTCACCTCTGTCTCTTCCCCCCCCCCCCTTTCTCTCCACTTCCAGGGTTTTCGGATGTCGATCACATCTACGCCCAACGGACTCAGCTCTTTGATACCTTAGTGAACTTCTTTCCCGACAACATGACGCCGCCCAAAGGCAATTTGGTAGACCTCATCACCCTGTGACCGGGCCACGGGACACTTTTTGCTTTCAGTATTTTTAATTTTAATTTTTTTCCCTCGGTGCGTTGATTTGAGTGACTGGTGGACTGCAGTAATAGAGTAACCCAGCTTTGAAAAAGGGGCTTTATGGATAAATACCAAATGGGATTAGGCTAATAAAGAGAGAGAAAAAAAGTAATTAACGTACTTCTAACGGAGCAGAAACCAAAATCTATAACTTCCGACCGCGGCTTTTAAAAAGTTGAGGAACGTCGAAAAGAAGAAAAGCAAAGTTGTGTCTTACATATGAGTCGTTAATACTTCACAGTCTCCCCCCCTCCCACGTGCGTGCGATTGAAGCCGTGGAGAATGACAGTGGGACGGGGGTGGGGTGGGGGCACCGTGCTTCGGGTTGGTTGCATTTTGGTCCCGATTCTTGCTTTGTCGATATTTAGCGTCGCTTTTCAGTATTTCTGCAACCTGGCAGCAAGCACATGAGGATACTGTGTGTGTGCGTGTGTTGACCTCGGGTCTTTTCTTTTTGTGGGGTGAGTATTGTGTGTGTGTGTCTGTGTTGACTTGGGCCCTGGCCCCACTGCTGGACCTCCTGATGGCACCTGGCATCTTTGCTCACTGTGTGGCACAGAGTGTTGGACTGGATGGGCCCTTGGCCTGATCCAACATTGGCTTCTCTCATGTTCTTATGTTCTAATGTCTTGTCGTTGCAACCAATATTCCCTCTAAGCTGTGGAGTCTTGGGAGCAAAAACTCTACTTTGTGAGCTAGTGGCATTAAAGTTGTGAGCGAGCGGTTTGGCTGCTGCATAAATCAGTTTGCTCTGGAGCCCTCCTCCCTGAGCTAAGACAAAAATGTGTGAGCCAGAGGCTAAAAAAACTGTGAGCTGGCTCACACTAACTCAGCTGAGAGGGAACACTGGTTGCAACCTGTATGTGTGAAAGAACACAACAGCGCCCCCTGGTGGGCATCTTAGGTATTGCTAGGAAACAGGAATATCAACAAACCCGGGGAGAAACCCCAGTCAAGATACAACACACGTGTCACGAAAGCCCCCCAAAATCTAGTCTGGGGTGGGGAGGAAGAAGCAGGTTGGGGTGTATGTGTATAACCGGTTGCTTTCCTTCCACTTCTCTGTTGACTATCCAGCCCGCATGTTCCTTCCCCACCCCAACACACATACATGTGTGACTCCAGGTTCTTGCTTGGAGGATTAAACAGACACACGCAAGCGGCTGCTTCGCTCCAGATCTCTTCACTGAGAGCCAGTGTGGTGTTGAGTGGTTAGGACATCAGGCTTAGGGTCCGGGAGACACAGGTTCGAATCCTCAAAGGGTCATTAACACGTGGAATTCACTGCCACAGGAAGTGGTGGCAGCTACAAGCATAGACAGCTCCAAGAGGGAACTGGATACATTCCCTTCAAGAGGGGATTGGATAGACATATGGAGCAGCGGTCCATGAGGGGTTATTATCCACAAGGTACAGATGGAACACTCTGAAGTAATGATGCTCTGTCTTCTTGGTGCTTGGGGGGCAAGAGTGGAAGGTCCTCTGGAGTTCTGGCCCCGCTGGTGGACCTGCTGATGGCACCTGGGTTTTGGCCCCTGTGTTACACAGAGTGTTGTACTGGAGGGGCCATTGGCCTGACCCAACATGGCTTATCTTATGTTCTTATGTCTGGGGCAGTGGTGCTCTGTCTTCTTGGTGCTTGGGGGGCAAGAGTGGAAGGGCTTCTGAAGTTCTGGCCCTGCTGGTGGACCTGCTGATGGCACCTGGGTTTTGGCCCCTGTGTGACACAGAGTGTTGGACTGGATGGGCCATTGGCCTGATCCAACATGGCTTCTCTAACGTCCTTATGTCTGGGGCAGTGATTCTCTTTATTCTTGGTGTTTGGGGGGGCAAAAGTGGGACGGCTTCTGGAGTCTTGACCCTGCTGGTAGACCTCCTGATGGCCCCTGGGTTTTGGCCCCTGTGTGACACAGAGTGTTGGACTGGATGGGCCATTGGCCTGATCCAACATGACTTTTCTTATGTCTGGGGCAAGTGATGCTCTGTCTTCTTGGTGCTTGGGGGGCAAGAGTGGGAGGGCCTCTGGAGTTCAGGCCCCACTGGTGGACCTCCTGATGGCACCTGGGTTTTGGCCACTATTGTCGGACCGGATGGGCCATTGGCGTGATCCATCATGGCTCCTCTTACGTTCTCTGCCCTGGAAGCTTGCTGGATGACCTTGGGCCAAGTCACACAGTCCCAGCCTACTCTAACCTACCTCACTGGGTGGTGAGAATAAAATAATGACGATGTAAGCCACTTTCGGTCCCAGTCGGGGGGGGGGGAGTGGAGTATGAATTAACTAGATTAAATCTCTCCCCAGTTCGTTTCTCAAAGAGAAGAAGCAGCCACCCATGAAGGCCACACATTCCCCCAAATCAACACATGGGGGCTACACTGCCACAGGAGGCTACAAGCACGGAGGGCTTCAAGAGGGAATTAGATAAGCATATGGAGCAGAGGTCCATCGGTGGCTCTTAGCTACAAGGTATAGATAGGGGATCTCGGTCGGGGGCAAGGGATGCTCTGTCTTCTTGGTTCTTTTTGGGGGGGCAACAGTGGGAGGGCTCCTAGTGTCCTGGCCCCACTGCTGGACCTCCTGCTGGCACCTGGTACTTTTGGCCACTGCGTGACACAGAGTGTTGGACTGGATGGGCGACTGGACTGATCCAACATTGGCTTCTCTTACGTTCTGTCTACCTGACTGTTCTTAAGATTCTTCTCTTGCAACAGTTCCTGGGGCGGGGGAACCTTTTGAGAATGAGCTCCGCGGACCGTGCCAAGAAGAGACCTCCTTGCCCGCAGTTCTCAGAACGGAAGCTTTGCCAGGTTTAGCTGCCACTCGGCTTCCTTGCCCGCCCTGTTCAGGAAAAACGTCTTGTTCCCAGGGATCGTGTCCAAGAACAGCGGCTGGTATCCTGCCTGTCTGCCGGGCAAGGTCGGAAGCCTTCCGCCGGGCGCAAGAGCTACTGAAGTCGGAGGAAGTCTCCTTAGGCTGAAGGGAGGCTTCAGAGAGTTATAAGGAAACGGAGGTTGGACTTGAGGGAGCTGGTCCCTGAGGCCTTCCGTGTGGCTCCTCCAGGGTCGCCTTGGGGGTTCATCTTTTTCTCTCCTGAGTTTGCTCGGGGCAGCCTTGGACTGCAAGAAGGATGGAAGCGTACGCAGGAAAGAGACTTTGTCCTCCCAGCGCCATTTTGTTTCCCCTGCCACTTAGAATAATAGAATGTTAGAGTTGGAAGGGACTTTGGAGGTCATCTAGTCCAACCCCCTGCACTCTGCAGGAGCACAGCTGAAAGATAACCCTACATACCTACAACATACCCGAAAGATGGTTGTCCAGCCTTTGCTAGAAAACGTCCAGCGAAGGAGCATCCACCACCTCCTGAGGCAGACTTGTTCCACTTGCCCTAGTCCATTGGGCGAATGGGATCCCTACTGTACCTAACTATTATCTAGTGTAGGGGTCGCCATAAGAGGAAGAGGAGGAGGAGGAATTAGATGTATACCCCGCCCTTAACTAGTCGAAGGAGTCTCAGGGTGGCTCACAATCTCCTTTCCCTCCCCCTCCCCACAACAGACACCCTGTGAGGTAGGTGGGGCTGAGAGAGCTCTTTCGGGAACTGCTCCTGAGAGAACAGCTGAGAGCAGCTGCATGTGGACGAGTGGGGAATCAAACCCGGTTCTCCCAAATTAGAATCCACACTCCTAACCACTACACCAACCTGGCCCTCTACATTACAATTCCCCCCTCCCCCCAATGAACCCAGCAGTTCACATTCTGAGCAGAATATTACTGCTGTGATCTTAAAACGGGCAACGGGCCGTGCAAGACCCTGCGTGGCTCCAGACTGCTGCTGAGCGGGGCTTCCTGTGTTAATGAGCGGCCGCTCATGCCCACAGATTAGAGGGAAAACACGTGGTGGGACTCCCCAACCTTTCTGAGCCTGTGGGCATCTTTGGAATTCTGACATGGGGTGGCGGGTGCAGCCGCAGAATGGCTGCTGCTGGAGGTTCTTCCCCTCCCCGGAAGCAGTCCGAGTGCAGGAGAGAAGAGGAGTGGTTCAAAAAATTTCCTGCAGAAGATGAGCGAGAGAACAAATCCAACACTCTGGCAGCAGCTGCTGGCAATTCATCATCATTTCAATCAGCCCAGGCAATCAGCTCTCCCCTGGCCAATCAGGAGTCATGCCAGGCAAGAGTCCCGCCTGTCCCTGCCACTTTCCGAAAACACTCAGTGGGCTCCAGGTCAGGTTTTCCCCCCCAGAATGAGTTGTGTGCATGTGGGAAATGATTCCAACTGACTCCAGGTGTCAATTTCCCTTGTCTGGCAGCGAAGGCCAGAATTACAACAGGAATAAATTAGCCGTTGTGTGGCTTCCATTTTTAGGAACAAGTCAATGACACCTGGAGAGCTAAGTACCTTGTTAGACTAATAATTTTCAAGCGCCCACAGGGACCCTTTGTGAAGGCACGGCAAATACAGAAAGGGAGCTCTTGGGAGGATGCGCTGTGATTTTGAAAATAATGAAAGCCTTGCAGTTTGGGTAAAGGGGCAATTTAAGTGGTGGCAGCTCAGACCTCCTCAGCAGAGTTATTAGCTAGATTCCAGTCCGGCAGCACCTTAAAGAACAAGATTTTCAGGGTATGACTTTTTGAGATTCAAAGTTTCTTTCTGATAAGGACAGCAGAAGAGCCCTGCTGGATCAGACCTGTAATCCATCTAGTCCAGCATCCTGTATCACACAGTGGCCAACCAGTTGCTCTGGAGGGCCAACAACAGAGCATAGAGGCCGAGGCTTTCAAAAGGACATCAGAAGAGCCCTGCTGGATCAGACCAGTGGCCCATCTAGTCCCGCATCCTGTCTCACACAGTGGCCAACCAGTTGCTCTGGAGGGCCAACAACAGAGCATAGAGGCCGAGGCTTTCAAAAGGACATCAGAAGAGCCCTGCTGGATCAGACCAGTGGCCCATCTAGTCCCGCATCCTGTCTCACACAGTGGCCAACCAGTTGCTCTGGAGGGCCAACAACAGAGCATAGAGGCCGAGGCTTTCAAAAGGACATCAGAAGAGCCCTGCTGGATCAGACCAGTGGTCCGTCTAGTCCAGTATCCTGTCTCTCACAGTGGCCAACCAGTTTCTTTGAAAGTCCATCGACAGGAGATAGAGGCCGAGGCCTTCATAAGAACATCAGAAGAGCCCTGCTGGGTCAGACCAGTGAGGGTCCATCTAGTCCAGCATCCAGTCTCACACAGGGGCCAACCAGTTCCTCTGGAGGGACAACAACAGGGCAGAGAGGCCGAGGCCTTCATAAGAACATCAGAAGAGCCCTGCTGGGTCAGACCAGTGAGGGTCCATCTAGTCCAGCATCCAGTCTCACACAGGGGCCAACCAGTTCCTCTGGAGGGACAACAACAGGGCAGAGAGGCCGAGGCCTTCATAAGAACATCAGAAGAGCCCTGCTGGATCAGACCAGTGGCCCATCTAGTCCCGCATCCTGTCTCACACAGTGGCCAACCAGTTTCTTCGAATGTCCATCGACAGGAGATAGAGGCCGAGGCCTTCACAAGAACATCAGAAGAGCCCTGCTGGATCAGACCAGTGGTCCATCTAGTCCAGCATCCTGTCTCACACAGTGGCCAACCAGTTCCTCTGGAGGGCCAACAACAGGGCAGAGAGGCCGAGGCCTTCATAAGAACATCAGAAGAGCCCTGCTGGATCAGACC
>NW_015169848.1:86694-93069 GCF_001447785.1 Gekko japonicus | reverse complement strand
CCGAGGCCTTCCCCTGATGTTGCCTCCTGGCTGACTGCCTCTGAATGTGGAGGTTCCCCTCAGTCACCATGGCTGTTAGCCACTGATGGATACTTAGGGAGCTTTGACTCTCGAACGCTCCTACTTCAACTTGTCGGTCTCTGAGGTGCTACCGGGACTCGAATGTAGCTCTTAAACTGCAGACCGACACGTCTTCCCTTTGAATAAAGAAGCTGAATTCTTTTGGACAAAGGATACTTCAGGTAACCAGCAGTTACAACCTTTCCCCCCCCGGCACTGAATGCTTTGTAACTGGGCCCAATTACAGTTGAATAAACGTTGAGGTGAGGTTCTTGCTTCCTTTCCCCAGCACTTTAACCTCGATTTAGGAGGTTTACTGGACATGGTTATCAAAACACAGGTTTCCTGAAAGGTGTAGGTTCACCCTTTCACCTCAGCTTCTCGGAAACTGCGTAGATGGATTTGGCGCGTCTGGCTTTTATGAGGCTGCTTTCATCCCTAAACCTGCCTTCTCTACCAAAATAAAGCCAAATAAATATCTGCACTAATCTGACAACCAGAGCTTCCAAATGGGGGCTTCTGAAGTTCTGGCCCTGCCGGTGGACCTCCTGATGGCCCCTGGGTTTGGGCCCCTGTGTGACACAGAGTGTTGGATTGGAGGGGCCACTGGCCTGATCCAACGTGGTTTCTCGTATGTTGTTATGTCCCCACTGGTGGACCTCCTGATGGCCCCTGGGTTTTGGCCAGTGTGTGACACAGAGTGTTGGACTGGAGGGGCCATTGGCCTGATCCAACATGGCTTCTCTTATGTTGTTATGGCCCCACTGGTGGACCTCCTGATGGCCCCTGGGTTTTGGCCTCTTGGCTCTGGGATTCAGAGGTTTAGTGCCTCTGAATGTGGAGGTTCCCCTCAATCAGCATGGCTAGTAGCCATTGATAGACTTATCCTCCATGAATCTACCGTATCTAATCCCCTTTGAAAGCTGTTTATTCCTGTGGCCATCACTACCTCCTCTGGCAGCAAATTCCACATTTTAATCACTTGCTGTGTAAAGAAGTATTTCCTTTTGTCCGTCCTGAACCTACTGCCCATCAGCTTCCTTGGATGCCCTCGAGTTCTAGTCTTTTGGGAGAGGGAGAAAAAATTCGCTTTGTCAACCCTCCCCACCCCATGCATAATTTGTTTAATTGTCACAGACGTTTGACCGGTATACGGTGTTCTGAGGTTTGGTGTAGTGGTTAAGAGTGGCAGACTCAAATCCGGGAGAACCGGGTTTAATTCCCCACTGGGTAACCTTGGGTCAGTCACAGTTCTCTCTCAGAGCTCTCTCAGCCCCACTTACCTCACAGGGTGTCTGTTGTGGGGAGAGGGATGGAAGGAGATTGTAAGCCGCTCTGAGATTCTGAGTGAAGGGCGGGGTATAAATCCAATCTCTTCTTCTTTTTTGGTCTTTCCCCATTTTTTGCACACAGGTCACCCTACCTGCAGCAAGCTCTTGTGGACAGGCAAAGGCTACCTTCTTTCTAGAAGCTGAACTTGAGGTTCCTTTCTGTCTGAACTGGCCAGTCTTAATGTGTCTGTGTTGTGCCATCAAGTTGCTTTGGACCGATGGCGACCCTGTGAATGAGTGGCCTCCAAAACGTCCTCTCATTTCACAACCTTGCTCAGGTCTTGCAAACTGAAGGCCGTGGCTTCCTTAACTGACTCGATCCATCTCATGTTGGGTCTTTCTCTTCTCCCTTCAGTTTTCCTTGCATGATGGTCTTTTCCAGCCAGTCTGGTCTTCTCGTAATGTGACCAAAGTACAATAGCCTCTGTCACGGCTCAGGTGAGCTGTCACGTGACGCTGCCACCACTCTGGATTTAGGATCCCTTGAGAAGGCCCAGAGCACCCTGCCAAGACCTTCAGACCTCCCTTTTGGCTGAATAATAGGCATGAAGACCAGGCAGAATGAACAACAAAGAAAAGGGTTATTTTTACAGGAGGTCAGTCAAACAAGGTGCAGGAATAATAACAGTAAGGGGTTGAAAAAAAATCAAATGCCCTAACGCGTCTAAATATTTACTGTCCCTAGCTCGCTATCTCAGGTGGCCTTAGACTACTCACCCTTCCCTCAGGATGAGGTTTTCTTCCCCACAGCAGCCTTTTTCTTCTGGCCCTGTTTCCTGGGAAGAAGAACAGCTTTCCCTCTTGTACCAGTTCTTATATTCCCCAGCCTTCTTCCCTATTGGGTCAAAATCGGTGCCAAAACTTCCCAAGGCCTTCTGGGGTTTGTAGGCCCAGCCTCCCCTACTTCTAGCCAGGCACCCTGGGCCTAGTAGGCCTCTGGTGGCACAGCCCAGATCACAGCCTCAGTTTAGTCATTTTAGCATCTAGGAAGAGTTCGGGCTTGATTTGATTTAGAACCCACTTATTTGTGTTTTGGGCGGTCCACGCTATTCATTATAGAACCCTAGAACCACAGAGCTGGAAGGGGCCCAACAGGCCATCTAGTCCAACCCTCTGCTCAATGCAGGATCAGCCTAGAGCAGGGATGTCAAACTCATTTGTTACGAGGGCCGGATCTGACACAAATGTCACTTTGTCGGGCCAGGCCATGTGTGCCATAAAACGTAATGCTGGGTAAAAGGTAAAGGTAAAGGTTCCCTTGCTCGAAAGCCAGTCGAATCCGACTCTAGGGTTGCGGTGCTCATCTCCATTTCAAAGCCGAAGAGCCAGCGCTGTCCGAAGACGTTTCCGTGGTCATGTGGCTGGCATGACTAAACGCCGAGGCGCACGGAACGCTGTTACCTTCCCACTGAAGTGGTACCTATTTATCTACTTGCAATTTCTTGCTTTCGAAGTGCTAGGTTGGCAGGAGCTGGAACTAGAGACAGGAGCTCACTCCGTCATGCGGCACCCGGGTCTCGAACTGCTGAACTACCGACCTTCCACAGCCTGCAGTTCAGCGTCTTAACCACTTGAGCCACCGCAGCTCCTTCTGTACCGGAGATATAAACTGTATAAAGGTCAGCAACTGGTAAGCTCTGAGCTGGTGTGTCCTCACTGCAAGGACCCACGAGCCGGGAGGGGGGTGCGGGGAAAACCTACATGGGCGGACTGGAGACCCAGCAGTGCAGTGCTGGGCAAATGCTCCCATGCCCAAAGAGAGGATCATCTGCGCGCGCACACACCACGTGCAAATGCTGATCCCTGAGGCCATCCAAGACAGCATCCCCGGAGCTGCATGCCAAGTGGAGAGACATGAATGTAGCTGCAGTGGCTCCCAGCTTCCCAGTGAGGCTGTCCCTGAAGTGAAGGAGTTCTGCTAGACCGCTGCAGACTCCGCAATTGGAGGGGCTCTTCCCCCCCCACCCCTGAGCAGTCTCCTGTTCCCTCCCTTGGACCAGTTGCTCACGGGCCACATGATAGGCCTAGACGGGCTGGTTCCAGCCCCCGGGCCGTATGTTTGACACCCCTGGCCTAGAGCATCCCTGACAAGGGTTTGTCCAGCCGCTGCTTCAAGACTGCCAGGGAGGGGGAGCTCACCACCTCCCCAGGCAGCTGATTCCACTGTGGCACCACTCTGGCTGGAAAAAAGTTTCCCCTAATATCCAGCCGGGACCTTCCCGCCCTGAATTTAAACCCATTCTTGGGAGTCCTCTGCTGCCAACAGGAACAGCTCCCTGCCCTCCTCTAAGGGACAACCCTTCAGATAACTTCAAGAGAGCTATCCTGTCCCCCCTCAACCTCTTCTCCGGACTGAATATTCCCAAGTCCCTCAGCCTTTCCTCACAGGGCTTGGTCTCCAGGCCCCCGATCCTCCTCGTCGCTCTTCTCTGCTGCCGACAGGAACAGCTCTCTGCCCTCCTCTAAGTGAGGGCCCTTCAAATAACTTCAAGAGAGCAATCCTGTCCCCCCTCAGCCTCCTCTTCTCTAGACTGAACATTCCCAGGTCCATCAGCCTTTCCTCATAGGGCTTGGTCTCCAGGCCCTCAATCCTCCTCGTATACTCTCCTCCCACACCACAATTCAAATGAATCTACTTTCTTCCTGTCAGCTTTCTTCATTGTCCAACTTTCACAGCTGTACACAGAGGCCATTTCGGGGGGGGATCACGGGGGATCGCAGTTCCCCCGGGTGAGGTACGGGGGGCAGGGCACATGACGAAGCCCCGCCCCCTGCTTCCGGCCACCCCGCTTCTGGCCCTCATTCAGCCAGGAGGAGGCAGGAGAAGAGGGAGGGTAAGTTGCTTCCTCCCTGCCTCTCCCCACCCCTGCCTGCCTGGGGCCAGGGAGGGCCTTCGCGGGGCTTCCTTGCACTCCCGCCGGCCTTGCAGGTCCACCGCCGGGCCCCTCATGGGGCTCGGCAGTGGAGCTGCAAGGCCGGCGGTGGCGGCCGGGACCGTTGGGGGCAGGGTGTGTGACCTTATGACACACTTCCGGTGATGTCAGGGGTGGCATATGCTAATGAGTTATGCTAATGACTTCCCCTAGCTCTTTTTCTACGAAACGACCCCTGGCTGTACATAGTAATGGGGAATACTGTGGCATGAATTAACTTGATCTTGGTCGCCAGAGACACCTCCTTACAATTAAGGGTCTTTTCTAGCTCCTTCATGGCTACCCTCTTCAGCCTCAGTGTCCTTCTGATTTCTTGGTTGTTGTCTCCCTTTTGGTTGACGATGGAGTCAAAAGGGAGGCCATCTTGGAAGCACTGTGTCTCTTGGGCTACGGCCCTTCTGTGTTGGCATGTGTGAGGAAAACCTGGAGGCAGGAGGGATCCTTCTCATTTAAGCCAGAGGTAGAGCCTTATATCTCTCCGGGCCGCTGCCCATATATGTACCCGCTCCTAACCCGCCATTGGCTGACCTCCTGTGATGTCACGGGGTTTCTGAAGGTTGCGAGAGAAGAGTCACAAACTGAAAGGCGAGCTCCAATTTCGTGAGGTACAGTGGGAAAAGCGTACCACAGGTTTTACGGAAGGGGCAGGGCTTTGTGGTACAGAGGGCATGGAAGGAAAGGGAGTTGGGTATCCTTAGAAAGAGACTGGGGGTTGAGTCAACGTAATTGATTCCCCACTCCTCCACTCGCAGCTGCTGGATTACCTTGGGCAAGCAGGTAGTTCTGTCAGAGCTGTGCTTGAAAAAGAGCAGTTTCTGTCAGAGCTCTCAGCCCCACCTACCTCACAGGGTGTCTGTTGTGGGGAGGGGAAGGGAAAGGAGTTTGTAAGCCACTCTGAGACTCCGAGTGAAGGGTGGGGTATAAATTTAATCTCCTCCTCCTCCTTCGTACAGGGAAGGGAGGAAGGCTACATGGGATGGAATCTTTATCTGCACAGTCCAAATGTGATTATTTTTTTTCTCAAATAAAGCTCAGCCCAATTGGCAAAATTTGGGCCACCAACTGTGCGTCTGGCACGAATCTTGTTCGAGGACGGGGACTGAGCCCTCCAAGACTCGTAGAAATAAGCATTTGTAGCAAAAGGAGGAAGACTTCAGACTTTGTACGTCTCCCGTTTGGCATCGGATAAGCACCAGAGGAATTCCAGTCGAACGCGGGAGTCCTGGATGTGTGCTTCCCCGGGTTTGATGCAGATCTAACCGGGCAGCCCATTGACAAGCGGGTCACGCTTCCCAGTATTCTCCATCAGCTGCCTTCCGAAATTTGTCAGCGTTTGGTTTTCGGCCCAGCAGCTGTCGAAGGGCCGCGGGTTCTTGTTGATCCAGGGCCTTGCCTAAAAATAAGAACGAATGCTACAGCTCTTGACACGTGATGTTGTCGCCGCAGCCGTGATAAAACCCAAATCTGTATGAGCTGCCTGAGACCGAGTCAAGATGAGTACCGCATTAGTCTGTCTGTAGCAGCAGAAAAGGAGCTGCGGTGGCTCAAGTGGTTAAGACGCTGAACTGAGGCTGTGGAAGGTCAGTAGTTCAGCAGTTCGAGACCCGGGTGCCGCGTGACGGCGTGAGCTCCCATCTCTAGTTCCAGCTCCTGCCAACCTAGCAGTTCGAAAGCAAGAAATTGCAAGTAGATAAATAGGTACCACTTCGGTGGGAAGGTAACAGCGTTCCATGCGCCTTGGTGTTTAGTCATGCCGGCCACATGACCACGGAAATGTCTTCGGACAGCGCTGGCTCTTCGGCTTTAAAACGGAGATGAGCACCGCAACCCTAGAGTCGGATTTGACTGGCTTTCGAGCAAGGGAACCTTTACCTTTAGCAGCAGAAAAGAGCTAGAGTCCAGCGGCACCTTAAAGACGAACAGAATTTGTGGCAGGGGAGGAGCTTACCTGGCTGCTTCTTGCTTTGACTGAGGGCTGCTGGGAGCAGGGGGTGGGGCTTGTTGCATCTGCCTGCCCCCTGGGCTCTTTGCTACCGGAGCTCCGCTCCTGT
>NW_015169848.1:80443-86396 GCF_001447785.1 Gekko japonicus | reverse complement strand
GGGGGGGGGGGTAGGGGACTGCGGAATCAGAACACACACACAGGCCTGAATTGGGAGAAGGAATTTGGATCAGCATTTGGGCTGGGCCTCGAACGTTTTGCTCCCAGAGCTGCCAAGCCCAAATGGGCCAAACCTCCTCCACCTGCAGCTGCTGGTGTGACCTTGGGTCAGTCACAAGTTGCCTCAGAGCTGCCGACGAAACACAATCGTCCACGAGGTTTCCTAGCGCAGGCCTTCCTGGGCTGATCCGTTCCCTGGAGCTTGTGCCGGAGAGCGTCCTAGCGGATCGGGCCCTTGTGGGCTGGATCCGCCCAGCTCCTGTTCAGTTGTCCTTGATAGTCCCCAGGTCCGGGCGGGGTTTCTCCTGCTTCTGCGGGTGCCCATATGCCATTGGCCATCTGGCTGGTGGGGTCCCTTGGACCAGTTGCTCACGGGCCACATGATAGGCCTAGACGGGCTGGTTCCAGCCCCCGGGCCGTATGTTTGACACCCCTGGCCTAGAGCATCCCTGACAAGGGTTTGTCCAGCCGCTGCTTCAAGACTGCCAGGGAGGGGGAGCTCACCACCTCCCCAGGCAGCTGATTCCACTGTGGCACCACTCTGGCTGGAAAAAAGTTTCCCCTAATATCCAGCCGGGACCTTCCCGCCCTGAATTTAAACCCATTCTTGGGAGTCCTCTCCTCTGCTACCGACAGGAACAGCTCCCTGCCCTCCTAAGGGACAGCCCTTCAGATAACTTCAAGAGAGCTATCCTGTCCCCCCTCAACCTCCTCTTCTCCGGACTGAATATTCCCAAGTCCCTCAGCCTTTCCTCACAGGGCTTGGTCTCCAGGCCCCCGATCCTCCTCGTCGCTCTCCTCTGCTGCCGACAGGAACAGCTCCCTGCCCTCCTCTAAGTGACGGCCCTTCAAATAACTCCAAGAGAGCCATCCTGTCCCCCCTCAGCCTCCTCTTCTCTAGACTGAACATTCCCAGGTCCATCAGCCTTTCCTCATAGGGCTTGGTCTCCAGGCCCTCAATCCTCCTTGTGTACTCTCCTCCATCACCACAATTCAAATGAATCTACTTTCTTCCTGTCAGCTTTCTTCATTGTCCAACTTTCACAGTTGTACATAGTAATGGGGAATACTGTGGCATGAATTAACTTGATCTTGGTCGCCAGAGACACCTCCTCACAATTAAGGGTCTTTTCTAGCTCTTTCATGGCTGCCCTCTTCAGCCTCAGTGTCCCTCTGATTTCTTGGTTGCTATCTCCCTTTTGGTTGACGATGGAGTCAAAAGGGAGGCCATCTTGGAAGCACTGCGTCTCTTGGGCTACGGCCCTTCTGTGTTGGAACATGTGAGGAAAACCTGGAGGCAGGAGGCATCCTCATTCAAGCCAGAGGTAGAGCCTTGTATCTCTCCGGGCCGCTGACTATATATGTACCCGCTCCCAACCCGCCATTGGCTGACCTCCTGTGATGTCACAGGGTTTCTGAAGGTTGCGAGAGAAGAGTCACAAACTGAAAGGCGAGCTCCAATTTGGTGAGGTACAGTGGGGAAAGCATACCACACGTTTTAGGGAACGGGCACGGCTTTGTGGTACAGAAGGCATGAAAGGAAAGGGAGTTGGGTATCCTTACAAAGAGACTGGGGGTTGAGTCAACATGATTCCCCACTCCTCCACTCGCAGCTGCTGGATGACCTTGGGCAAGCCATAGTTCTGATAAGAGCTGTTCTTGAAAAAGAGCAGTTTCTGTCAGAGCTCTCTCCGCGTCACCTACCTCACAGGTTGTCTGTTGTGGGGAGGGGAAGGGAAAGGAGTTTGTAAGCCGCTCTGAGACTCCGAGCGAAGGGTGGGGTATAAATCCAATCTCCTCCTCCTTCGTACTGGGAAGGGAGGAAGGCCAAATGGGATGGAATCTTTATCTGCACAGTCCAAATGTGATTATTTTTTCTCTCAAATAAAGCTCAGCCCATTTGGCAAAATTTGGGCCACCAACTGTGCGTCTGGCACATATCTTGTTCGGGGAGGGGGACTGAGCACTTGTAGAAATAAGCATTTGTAGCAAAAGGAGGAAGACTTCAGACTTTGTACGTCTCCCGTTTGGCATCGGATAAGCACCAGAGGAATTCCAGTCGAGCGCGGGAGTCCTGGCTATGTGTTTTCCTGGGTTTGATTCAGATCTAACCGGGCAGCCCGTTGACAAGCGGGTCATGCTTCCCAGTATTCTCCATCAGCTGCCTTCCGAAATTTGTCAGCGTTTGGTTTTCGGCCCAGCAGCTGTCGAAGGGCCGCGGGTCCTTGTTGATCCAGGGCCTTGCCTAAAAATAAGAACGAATGCTACAGCTCTTGACACGTGATGTTGTCGCCGCGGCCGTGATAAAAACCCAAATCTGTACGAGCTGCCTGAGACCGAGTCTAGATGAGTACTGCATTAGTCTGTCTGTAGGAGCTGCGGTGGCTCAAGTGGTTAAGACGCTGAACTGCAGGCTGTGGAAGGTCAGTAGTTCAGCGGTTCAAGACCCGGGTGCCGCAAGACAGGGTGAGCTCCTGTCTCTAGTTCCAGCTCCTGCCAACCTAGCAGTTCGAAAGCAAGAAATTGCAAGTAGATAAATAGGAACCAATTCGGTGGGAAAGTAACAGCGTTCCGTGTGCCTTGGTGTTTAGTCATGCCGGCCACATGACCACGGAAACATCTTCGGACAGCGCTGGCTCTTCGGCTTTGAAACGGAGATGAGCACCGCAACCTTAGAGTCGGATTTGACTGGCTTTCGAGCAAGGGAACCTTTACCTTTAGCAGCAGAAAAGAGCTAGAGTCCAGCGGCACCTTAAAGACGAACAGAATTTGTGGCAGGGGAGGAGCTTACCTGGCTGCTTCTTGCTTTGACTAAGGGCTGCTGGGAGCAGGGGGTGGGGCTTGTTGCATCTGCCTGCCTCCTGGGCTCTTTACTACCGGAGCTCCGCTCCTGTGTGCTCCTGCAGGAAATGACCCCTGGTTATTCGGCATGTCTCTGTCTTCTGCTTGGGTCTAAGTCAGGGGTGGCCAAACCTGTGTGACGTAAGATCCACATAGAATAAACGTCAGATGTTGGAGAGCCGCAAGGCATGAGCAAATATGACACGTTTTTACTGGGAAATATGCACATTTGCTTTTAACATTAAACGAGACTGCCAGAAAGAATCACAAAAGCGGTCAAAGCAGATTTTGATGATGATATTTATTTGCCCAATGATCTTTGTTTGCTAAAGGTACTTGGGTTCCCCACCCGCCCTGCCGGGAGCCGCACAATATGTGTGAAAGAGCCGCATGCGGCTCCCGGGCCACAGTTTAGCCACCCCTGGTCTAAGTTCACTGACTTCGGTTCACTGACCAGAGTGACCCTGCATCGGGCCGAACTATAAACCTCTCAGTCATTCAGCGGCTGGTCAGGAATCCCCAGTGTGGCTTGGGGGTGGGGGTGGGGGTAGGGGACTGCGGAATCAGAACACACACACAGGCCTGAATTGGGAGAAGGAATTTGGATCAGCATTTGGGCTGGGCCTCGAACGTTTTGCTCCCAGAGCTGCCAAGCCCAAATGGGCCAAACCTCCTCCACCTGCAGCTGCTGGTGTGACCTTGGGTCAGTCACAAGTTGCCTCAGAGCTGCCGACGAAACACAATCGTCCACGAGGTTTCCTAGCGCAGGCCTTCCTGGGCTGATCCGTTCCCTGGAGCTTGTGCCGGAGAGCGTCCTAGCGGATCGGGCCCTTGTGGGCTGGATCCGCCCAGCTCCTGTCTGCGGACAGCGCTGGCTCTTCGGCTTTGAAACGGAGATGAGCACCGCAACCCTAGAGTCAGATTCGACTGGCTTTCGAGCAAGGGAACCTTCACTTTTACCTTTTTGGGCTGGGCCCCAAACGTTTTGCTCCCAGAGCTGCCAAACCCAAATGGGCTAAACCTTCCTGCAGATGCTGCTGACGAAGCACAATCGTCCACGAGGTTTTCTAGTGCAGGCCTTCCTGGGCTGATTGGTTCTCTGGAGCTTGTGCCGGAGAGCGTCCTAGCGGATCAGGCCCTCGTGGGCCGGATCCGCCCAGCTCCTCTTCAGTTGCCCTCGATGGCCTCCTTCATCTACCTTTAGGGTTGTCAGTCCCCAGGTCGGGGTGGGGTTTCCCCTGCTTCTGTGGGCGTCAATATGCCATTGGCCATCTGGCTGGTGGGGGAAGCCCCGCCCCCAAGCTCCACCCCCAAGCGACAGCCACCCCTTCCTCCTCCCCTCCTGCAGAGATTTGAAGGGCTTCAGCTGATTGGCGGGGAGCATGTAGGGCTTGCGGCGAGTGGGGCAGTGGGTCTTTTTGCAAGCAGAGCTGAGGCCGGCGATAGAAAAAGAAGAAGAAGAAGAGATTGGATTTATACCCCGCCCTTCACTTGGAGTCTCAGAGCGGTTTACAAACTCCTTTCCCTTCCCCTCCCCACAACAGGCACCCTGTGAGGCGGGTGGGGCTGAGAGAGCTCTTGACAGAAACTGCTCTTTTTCAAGGACAGCTGTGCCAGAGCTTGTGACTGACCCAGGGTCACATCAGCAGCCGCAAGTGGAGGAGTGGGGAATCAAACCCGGTTCTCCCAGATTAGAGTTCACACACTTAACCACGACACCAAACTGATAACCCCTCTCCCTCCCTGCTGAAAGATTTAAAGGGCCCTCCAGCTGATCTGCATCCCTGTGAGGTAGGTGGGGCTGAGAGAGCTCTCTCGTGAACTCACCTTGAGAGAACAGCTCTGAAAGAACTTGTGACTGACACACGGTCACACCAGCAGCTGCATGTGGAGGAGTGGGGAATCAAACCCGGTTCTCCCAGATTAGAGCCCGCACTCTTAACCACTACATCAAACTGGCTCTCAGTTGAAGTCCTTTAAATCTTTGCGGGGGGGTGGCCCCGGGTGGCCGTAGCTTGGGGATGGGGCTTGGGGGTGTCCCCACAAATACTCCCTCTAAGCTGTGGAGTCTTGTGAGCAAAAATCCTACTTTGTGAGCGACTGGCATTAAAGATGTGAGCGAGGGATTTGGCTGCTGCATAAATCAGTTTGCTCTGGAGCCGTCCCTTCCTGAGCTAAGGCAAAAATGTGTGAGCTGGAGGCTTAAAAACTGTGAGCCAGCTCACAGTAACTCAGCTTAGAGGGAACACTGGTCCCCAACCACCCCTGGAACACTCCCCAAATCCTCCTGCTGGAGCAACAGGAAAACCTGACAACCCTATCTACCTTCCAAGGCAGTGGCGGCTTGCCAGAACAGCTCCGTGCACGGTTGCACCACCTGTGCCGCGACATCCCTGGGCAGCGTTTCACGGCTACCCTGTGGTGCGACTTGGTGTTGCCCACCAAAAGGGAACCGAATCATTCCTTCTCCGGTCGTCTTGTTGGGAGTGGGTGGAAGGCAGCCGCCGAGGCCCAGAACAGCTCACTTTGTGCAGAGTCTTGAGAACTGGAGTTCGGCACGTCTTTCCACACTGCAGCTGTTTTTAGTTCCTCCCCCCCCCCCCCCCCCCCCCCCCCCCCCCCCGCCTCCACCTACAGCGCTGGTTTTCCTCCCCCTCTCCCTCCTTGCTTTGGCCCGAAGATTGATAGAAGTACGGAAGGTTTAGTTTGGAGTAACGCGAGAGCGATTGCCAATGTAGAATTATGCTGTAAGTAATGTACATACGGAGAGAGGATGTATTTTCCTTCCTTCCTTCCTTCCTTCCTTCCTTCCTTCCTTCCTTCCTTCCTTCCTTCCTTCCTTATTAATGGGAAACCGATACCCAGATTTTGTTGAAATTTATGTGGAGTGATTCTTCCTGGTAGAATTAGCACTGTTTTGAGCCTGCGAGCACCGTTGGAATGCTGACACAGCGTGGTGGTTACCAGGGCCGGCCCGAGGTTTTTCAGCGCTCTAGGTGAAACTAGCAACCCCCCCCCCCCCGCGGGGCCGCCCTGGGGGCGCCCCCCCCCCC
>NW_015169848.1:78523-78764 GCF_001447785.1 Gekko japonicus | reverse complement strand
TCTGTTACTTTTGGGGGGATTTAAGTATCCCCCCGATATTTTTTTCAGGTTTTAAGATTTTTGTGCACACCTGGGGACCGTACCAAGTGTGCACAAAAATCTCCCTCCCCACCAGGTGCCCCCGAAGCGCGGATTTAAGTATCCGCACACAGGGGGCATCTTCGGAATTAGATATATAGATATGGAGCAGAGGTCCATCAGTGGCTATTAGCCACAAGGTATAGATAGGGAGTCTGGGGCA
>NW_015169848.1:60719-78466 GCF_001447785.1 Gekko japonicus | reverse complement strand
GTCCTTTCCTTTCCCGTCCTTTCCCGTCCTTTCCCTTCCTTCCTTCCTTCCTTCCTTCCTTCCTTCCTTCCTTCCTTCCTCCCCCTCCCTCCCTTTCCTCCCTCCCTCCCTTCCTTCCTTCCATCCTCCCTCCCTTGGTGGGCACCAGGAAAGGTGTTGGCATGTGCTGTCATGCCCACGGGCACCACGTCGGGGACTCTGATTTCGCCTACATGGTCTTGATTTCAAAACCTACAAAACATTCATATCCCCCTACTTATACAAAAGTTAAGAGCCCAGATGCAGCTTTGGGTTCCCCAATGGGGAGTGAGGTGGGGTATAAGAGAGCCAGTTTGGTCTGGCGGTTAAGAGCAGTGGACTCTAATCTGGGAGAACCGGGTTTGATTCCCCACTCCTCCACTTGCAGCTGCTGGATAACCTTGGGCAAGCCATAGTTCTGTCAGAGCTGTCCTTGAAGAAAGAGCAGTTTCTGCCAGAGCTCTCTCAGCCCCACCGACCTCACAGGTGTGTCTGTTGTGGGGAGGGGAAGGGAAAGGCGTTTGTAAGCCGCTCTGAGACTCCTCTGGGTAGTGAAGGGCGGGGTATAAATGCAATCTCTTCTTCTTCTTCTTCTTCTTCTTCTTCTTCTTCTTCTTCTTCTTCTTCTTCTTCTTCTTCTTCTTCTTCTCCTCCTCCTCCTCCTCCTCCTCCTCTTTCTGGAGCTTAATTTGGTCTTTGGTGAATGGACACCAGGGATGCTGAGACCAGCATTCTTCCAGGGTTTGCAGAGAGGTCGGAAATGCATGTGCAGAAATTCTTATACCAGCTAATTGGTTCCAAACTGTTAATTTCTCCGTTTCAAACCTGAGATGTAGACTTGCTCCTCAGGGTAACAAATACAGGCCAGTTGCCCGTTGCAGAAGCTAAACCCGTAATTTTGTCCGATGGCACACAGTGACACTGAGGGACCCCTCCCCCCACCTACCTCTCCCATACACCCCCCCCCGAAACAACACAACGTCACAAAAGAACTTTGTTGTTTTTTTAATTGACAGAAATAAGTGGTGTCTTCAAAATATACTTTGTAGGAAAATGCAACAGTAATCTTTACAATCCAGTTTTCCTCGTTTAAAAATTCCAGTGTATATCAGACTCCTGCTTCAGCGCATGGAACTCCCACCGTGCGCTGCCCAAAGCTGTACATTTGCTCAGGATAGTGGTCAAACGCATTACAGTCGGAAGGGGATACATTTGCTCTGCAGTCAATTCAGGTTATTGCTGGAGTGGGGTGGGGGCTGGCTTTAAAGACCGATGTGGGAAGAGTGGCAGTTCTGGATATGGGGGACAAAATTTAAATCTTTGCACAACCTCCCCCCCCCCCAAAAAAAAAATCACTGAGCTCCTTAGGGTAAGTCACAACCTCGGCCCTGAACGAGTCAATACTGTAATGCAAACACAGAATCCCTTTGTACCCTATAAATGTGACAGAAATAATACATTGCAGCAATAAGAGAACTTGGGAGTTGCGGAGGGGAGGGGAATCTATCGGCAATTCATGCTCCCAAGTTTCTAGTCCCTGGGAAGCATGATCTTGTGTGGCAATGTAACTTTTAGAGCCCTAATGGGGAAGGATAAACTGAGTGCGTGTGAAGCAGAATGTTCACATCCTCTATTTGTAGCCAGCAATGTGTAATGGCTACAGCGTCAAGACTAGGGGCTTTCCCCCATTCTCATTTCCCTTGCTTGTAAGATCCTGTCGCGTCAGGGTTTATTCTCTGTTCTGCACAAATTTTGCTCCCTCTAGTGGTCGATTCGATATTACATCGCCTTATGTCCTGCATATCTCCCTGCAGATTTATATGCCGGACATAAAGTGGTGTAATATCGAATTGGCCACTAGAGGGAGCAAAACATATACGGGACAGTGAAATCCCCTTGGAAGCAACAAGAACACACACACTTGGGGGAAATGAGAATGTGGGAAAGCCCTAGGATCTGGGAGGATCTGGTTGATATCCCCACTCCGCTGTGGAAGTTTGCTGGGTGACCTTGGCCTTGTCACACACGCACTCAGCCTAGCCTACCCCACAGGGTTGTTGTGAAGAGAAAACAGAGGAGAGGAGAATTATGTAAACCACCATGGGTCCTATTCGGTGGTGGCAGGGAAGTGGGGTATAAATGAAGTAAGGCTGCTAAATGTTGCATAAGGGGAAACAAAACTTTAGCAAAACACAGGGCTGGCTGGGCATCGCTGCTAACCTCTGCAGGCTGTACTTCCTTCCTGCACAATGTTTACCGAAACCATCTACTCCCCTCCCACAATGCTTCTTGTGGCTTCGCTGAATTCCTTAAAATCACCCCCCCTCCACCTGCAAACAGGCAAGTGGTATTCCCAACCAGTGTTCCCTCTAAGCTGAGTTAGCGTGAGCTAGCTCAGTTTTTTAGCCTCCGGCTCACACTTTTTTGTCTTGGCTCAGGAAGGACGGCTCCAGAGCAAACTAATTTATGCAGTAGCCAAATCGCTCGCTTGCAACTTTAATGCCAGGAGCTCACAAAGTAGAATTTTTGCTCACGAGACTCCAACACCTTAGAGGGACTATTGATTCCAACATGGTCGAAAGCGGTTGGATTGAATCGGGTCAGCTCCCCCAGCTGGGTAAATACTCTCCCGGTTGCTGGGATCAGGTTAAGAAAAATCTTCCCAGTCCACCTATCTGGGCAGGTTTTGGAAAGCGGTAGAAGAGCGGGCGCTGTCCCTTCCCACGCCGCTCCGTGAGTCACAGACGGACTGGCGGAGATCTGCATAGTTGGGTGGGCGAGGTCAAGTTCCGGGCTCATCGCTTTGGGGCTGACTTGCAAAGGTGGTTCAAACCTCTGGATCTTCTCCCCGCTGCAGTGAATTCGGGCAAGGAGAAGGAAGCCGCTTGCCTTCCGCCAAGTGAGACCGCTGGTCTGTCGGTCAGAATTGCCTGTTCTGACCGGCAGCAGTTCTTCAGGGTCTCGGGCCGAGGTCTGCCCTATCGCCTGCTGCCCGATCCTTTCATTTGCCAAAGCCCAGCTTATCTGTTGCATGGTTATTGCTGCTTTTAGTTAATCTGTCTAAATCAAGGTGGGTTAGCTTTGCATAGTTCCCGGCTACAGCACATTGAGGGATGGCGGAAGGAGACAGGTCAGCTTTGTGGAGCGACCAACGTAGTTTGAATATCCTGGGCTGAAGCCACCAGGGTTAGCAGAGGACATGGGCATAGCGTACTGTGAGAGCTGCAAGCTTGCATATTTCTCAATCCATCCCGGAGCTCTTCCCTCTATTTCACATAAACACAGGAAGCTGCCTTATACCGAGTCAGACCTTTGGTCTATCACAGTCAGTACTGTCTACCAGAGGTTCCCAAACTTATTTGGCCTGCTGCCCCCCTGGAAATCTACCTTCAAGAAGTGGACAAAAAGATGCACCTTCTGGATCTTCACCTGGATCGTTCCAGCCCACTTGGATCGTTCCAGCATCCCCCGGGGGGTGGTACTGCCCACTTTGGGAACCAGTGGTCTACACTGACTAAAAGCAGCTCTCCAGGGTCTCAGGCAGAGGTCTTCCACATCCCCTACTGCCTGGTCTTTTCAACTGGCGATGCTGGGGATTGAACCTGGGCCCTTCTGCATGCCAAGCAGATGCTCTAATACTGAGCTACAGCCCCACTTCATGGCTCTCCAGAGTCTCAGGCCAAGGTCTTCCACATCCCCTACTGCCTGGTCTTTTCAACTGGCGATGCTGGGGATTGAACCTGGGCCCTTCTGCATGCCAAGCAGATGCTCTAATACTGAGCTACAGCCCCACTTCATGGCTCTCCAGAGTCTCAGGCCAAGGTCTTCCACATCCCCTACTGCCTGGTCTTTTCAACTGGCGATGCTGGGGATTGAACCTGGGCCCTTCTGCATGCCAAGCAGATGCTCTAATACTGAGCTACAGCCCCACTTCATGGCTCTCCAGAGTCTCAGGCCAAGGTCTTCCACATCCCCTACTGCCTGGTCTTTTCAACTGGCGATGCTGGGGATTGAACCTGGGACCTTCCGCGTGCCAAGGGTCTCTTGACCCTTGACCAAACAGCATCCCCATCTGCTGCATCCAGACTTTGTCTGTCTTTTACCCTTGTCGAGAGTTCCTTTTTCTAATGAATTGTTGTTTTTTTAGGTGGAGGGTGGAGACTCTCAAGTGTCCCTTGCCCTAAATCTCTCTTTCACCATAGGAATTGTTTTATAAACCTTTCTATTTACAAAAAAAAAGAGAGAGGAAATCCCCAGGAATCCACCCATCCAGTCTCCTTTTATCTGCGATGGCTCCAGTTGGTGCAAAGATAGAAAGGGGAGACTTCGTGGCATTTATCGCATCCTTCATCGCTCTCTTCTGAAGAGGGCTGGGCCCGAACGCTCAGTTATTTCCTCTTTAGATTATTTTTCTTGGCTGGCAAAGGATTGTGCACTTGATATTGTCCTCTGTGTGTGTGTGTATATATATATATATATGCACACACACGCACACACCCATATATACACAGACATCTACAGGAAAGCATCAAACGATTGCATACGATAAGACAAAGAGCACAGCGCCGGATTCCCAACACTTGAGACTTTCTGTCTTTGCTACTGCACTTTTAAGGCATATTGTCATAAGGACATCAGAAGAGCCCTGCTGGATCAGACCAGCGGTCCATCTAGTCCAGCATCCTGTCTCACACAGGGGCCAACAACAGAACATAGAGGCTGAGGACTACATAAGAACATCAGAAGAGCCCTCCTGGATCAGACCAGTGAGGGTCCATCTAGTCCAGCGTCCTGTCTCACATGGTGGCCAACCAGTTCCTCTGAAGGGCCCACAACAGGGTACAGAGGCTGAGTCCTTCCCCTGATGTTGCCCTCTTGGCACTGGGAATTCATAGGTTGACTGCTTCTTAACATGGAGGTTCCTCTCAGTCACCATGCCTAGTTGCCACTGACAGACTGATCCTCCATGAATCTATCTAACCCCCTTTTAAAGCTGTCTCTTCCTGTGGCCATCACCGCACCCTCTGGCAGCGAATCCCACATTTTAGTCACTCTCTGTGTAAAGAAGTATTTCCTTTTGTCTGTCCAGAATCTACTGCCCATCAGTCAAAAGAAACATCTTTCCCCCCTAAATCACAAAAGTAGCAATTTGGCTCCGGTTTGTCCCTTGGAAAGTGTTGCGTGCAACACTGCGGCAAGCGTCACGAGGCCTGGAACCGGAGCAGGCGTGACGCTCGAGGCTCGGTTAAGAAAAAGCATCCGATTCCTTTTCCCGCCCGCCCTTCTGCTCCCAAGTCACTCTGGGGTCAACCACGGCTTCTTGTTCGGGGTGAACGGCTTCCCTTCCTCCGAGCTGTGCCAAGGTGCCCTGTGAAATGAACATTCCATAATTCTGTAATTCCCTTTGCGCGTGGAAGCAAAATGCATGGGGTGGGGGAAAGAATGCCACACCCAGAACTATAATATCTACATTTTTCAGTGTTGTGTTGGGTTAGACTCTGTGAGATCCTTCCGTGCAAGATCTGGGCTAGTACTGGATTTTTGGTTTCTTCAAGGCCTCCCCTAGCAAGCAGTTTGAGATTAACTTGGTTTCAACCACAGGATGAAACACTGCTGTTTCCCAGCTCTATTTACAACAGGCTTTCCCACAGTCTCATTTCCCTCATTTGTAAGTTCCTGTTTCTTCTGGGTTTTCCCCCTGTTCTGCTTGTGTTTTACGCCCTCTAGTGGCCTATTCGATATTACACTGGTGTGCGTCTGGCAGAAAAACCTGAAGTTTAAATCCGCACGGATATATGCCGGACGGAGACGTAATCCTGAATCAACCAGTAGAGGGAGCAAAACGCATGCGGAACAGAACCTGCACCCCCCTCCCCCCGGAAGAAACAGGAACTTACAAGCGAGGAAAATGGAGAATGTGGACAAGTCGAATGTCTGCAGGAGCTTGTCGTTTTGAAATGAGCAAATTTAAAGGGGTCTCTGGTGCAAAAACTGCTTATGCTGTGTCAGGAACAGGCTCTTGACTAACCAGAGCTCTTTGGGGGACGATTCCTCCCCCACCCCCGTGGCAAACACCTAAAAACATTCTGTGTGAATACATTCATCTCACTGGCGGAAACAGTCTTTATCAGTGAGCTTTAAAAAAGCTTTTAAAAAAAATCTGCATATTTAGTTGCTGGTGATGATGGGTTCCTGTGAGGCAGGGAATCAGAGCCACCCCCCACCCCCAAACAGATTTCAGCCTTGATTTCTTTTCCTGCTAGGCACCCATATTTCTACATACAGGTGGCGGCTCTAAACAACTACACGGGCTTATATACAAATGATGCATCTCAAAGGCACAAATCCTTTCCCCCCCCCCTTTCAGGAAAGGGAGACGCCTTTAACTAGCAGTGCACGGCAACACTGCTGGAGTTAAGTGTTCAAAAAGTACCGCCGTGACTGCTCTTAAGAGACCCTTTTGCCATTTCACCTCAAATATATACAAGAAGGAAGCCTTGAGTCTTTACTGTGAGTCTTCCCCCACCCACCCCCCTACCTGGAGGAGATCTTTCCGCCCTCTCTCCTCAAACGGTCCCCTCTGCGCTAGAACCTTTTGCCGTTGCCCATCTGGATCACCAAGAGAGTCCCGGCCATTCCAAAGGACAGGGCAAAGGACAGAAATGCGCGTGGCTGGTCCAGAAATACTATCGAGCGTGTTGAAGCATCGATCTGCGACTGCCGAATCCCAACACTCATTCTTGCAGACATAACTAGAATAACTTCCCTCTCATCGCTGTTGGCTCTTTTTTGGGGGGTTCTCGGTCCGGTATTCTGAATGACAGGGAGGGAAAGACACAATGCAACAAATCGAGGGGAAGGAGGGCTTCAGATTTGGAGCTGGGGAGGAGAGGAGGGTAATAACGATTAAACCCAGAATCCCCCACTGTCTCCGGGGTTTCAGGGATTCTCGACTCAACCAGAGGCCGAAGGGGACTCGAGATCCTGTTAAGTCACAGCAGCCCTGTTTGTTCCTCACTTCCGAGGGGTCATCACCAGGCACGCTCGGCCCGATCCTCGTGACCCAGCAGGGCTGGAACCTTGGTTCCGTTAGGGGAACCCTCCCACTAAAAAAACCCCCAGCCCAGGCTCCTCCGCCTCGTCGGGACCGCCGCAAGACGATCTCTGAACCGTTTGTGCCCAATACGCTTAGAATGGCTCTTACGGGGCCCTTCGCATCTCGAAAAGCGACGTTTTCGCCTACCGGTTTCCCGATTCGGTCTGCTTTGCCGAATGCTTAAATAGAGGCACTGTCTTGGGGACTGGGGACGTGGAGACCTATATATGCACGTATAATTTTGCGTAGAAAGCTGGTGGACCCTCCGCTCTCACGGAAACGGCGCTCCCCCCTCCCCCCGCTCTGTCGGCACTTGCGGCTACTATTTCAGTTTTCCTTTTTTTTTTGTTTTGCTGAGTGTGAAGTTCATTCTCTCTCTTCCTCTCTCCCTGTTTCTCGGGGTTTTTTTTGGAAATTATAAATGTGTGTCCTCCTCCTCCTCCTGATCTTCTTTCGTCAGGCTGTCCATCGGGACGATCCAGCTGTCCCCCAGCTCCCCGTTCAGGTTGACCTTCTTTTCCTGCATCTCTGAGGAGGTCTCCATCACCTCCAAGGTGGGGTTGTCGTGGTAGCCGTTCTCCATGGTCTGCAGCTCTTCCGTCAGACGTTGCTGTGAAACGGAGAGGGAAGAGGATGGAGGAGGAGGAGATTGGATTTATACCCCGCCCTTCACTACCCAAAGGTGTATCAGAGTGGCTTACAAACTCCCTTCCCCTCCCCACAACAGACACCCCATGAGGTAAAAGAATAATAAGAGGAGATTGGATTTATACCCCACCTTTCACTACCCAGAGGAGTCTCAGAGCAGCTTACAAACTCCTCTCCCTTCCCCTCCCCACAACAAACACCCTGTGAGGGAGGTGGGGCTGAGAGAGCTCTCTTGAGAACTGCTCTTGAGAGAAGAAGAGATTGGATTTATACCCCATCCTTCACTACCCGAAGAAGTCTCAGAGCGGCTCACAAACTCCTTTCCCTTCCCCTCCCCACAACAGACACCCTGTGAGGTAAAAGAAGAAGAAGAGATTGGATTTATACCCCACCCTTCACTACCCAGAGGAGTCTCAGAGCGGCCTACAAACTCCTTTCCCTTCCCCTCCCCACAACAGGCACCCTGTGAGGCAGGTGGGGCTGAGAGAGCTCTTGACAGAAACTGCTCTTTTTCAAGGACAGCTCTGACAGACCTATGACTTGCCCAAGGTCATCCAGCAGGTGCCAGTGGAGGAGTGGGGAATCAAACCTGGTTCTCCCAGATTAGAATCCGCACACTTCACCACTACACCAAAATTTATGGGAGGCTGTGGACTGAAAGAGGAGGTGAGATTCCGCCCAGTCCACTTGTAAGGTTTAGGATGGATCCTAGAATCATAGAGTTGGTAGGGACCGCCAGGGTCATCTAGTCCAACCCCCTGCACAAGGCAGGAAATTCACAAACACCTCCCCCCCCCATACACACTCCCAGTGACCACTGTTCCATGCCCAGAAGATGACAAAACCACCCCTCCAGGATTTCCAGCCTAACTGGCTTGGGGAACAATTTTGCTTCCTGACTCCAGAGGGGCAATCGGCATTTCCCTGGGCGCGTAAGAAAGGGCCACGAGAACTAAGCCCTGAGGCAGCCCTTCCTGCGTCCCCTTCTCGTGATCTGCCTCAGTTCACAGGATCCGCATTGCTGTCTGACGGCCATCTGGCCTCTGTCTGAAAACCTCCAAAGAAGGAGAGTAGAACAATCCTCACCCGTTTGAAGCAAAAGGTCTCCTCATGAGCAAACAGCCCTGTGTGAAGGGAACGCTCTTTGCACTGGAGGAAGTGGATCAGATCCCTGGGATCTAACCTGTCATTTACAAGCCAGCAGCTGACAGATTCCAGGTGGCTACGGCGGAGTGGAATATCTCGGTGCAGTCGGCGGATCTTATTGAAAGCATTTTTTAAATTGTGCTGAAGTGCTGTGGACATTTCTCCCCATTTAATTAATTTAACAATCCACCATCTATATATACTGTGATCTGTAAAAGCAGCTCTCCAGAGTCTCAGGCGGAGGTCTTTCACATCACCTCCTGCCTGGTCCTTTTAACCGGAGATGCTGGGGATTGAACCTGGGACCTTCTGCATGCCAAGCAGATGCTCTGCCACTGAGCTACAGCCCCACTTCATGGCTCTCCAGGGTCTCAGGCTGAGGTCTTTCCCATCACCAGCTGCCTGGTCCTTTCAACTGGAGATGCCAGGGATTGAACCTGGGCCCTTCTGCATGCCAGGCAGATGCTCTGCCACTAAGCTACCACCCTACTTCATGGCTCTCCAGGGTCTCAGGCGGAGGTCTTTCCCATCACCAGCTGCCTGGTCCTTTCAACTGGAGATGCCAGGGATTGAACCTGGGCCCTTCTGCATGCCAGGCAGATGCTCTGCCACTAAGCTACCACCCTACTTCATGGCTCTCCAGGGTCTCAGGCTGAGGATTTCACATCAACTACCGCCTGGTCCTTTTTAACTGGAGATGCTGGGGATTGAACCTGGGAGCTTCTGCACTCCAAGCAGATGCTCTACCACTGAGCCACAGCTCCTTTTCTGAACAGAATTCCGAGATGAAGAAGCCCTATAAGGAGTCAGATCCATCAAGGTCAGTATTGTCTACTCAAGCTGGCAGGGTCTCTGCGGGGTCTCAGGCAGAGGTCTTTCACGTTACCTCCTGCCTGGCACCTCCTATCAACGGGAGGTGCTGGGGATTGAACCTGGGACCTTCTGCGTGCCAAGAGGAGCTACAGCCTCACTTCATTGCTCTCCAGGGTCTCCAGTGGAGGTCTTCCACATCACCTCCTGCCTGGTCCTTCTAACTGGAGATGCTGGGGACTGAACCTGGGACCTTCTGCACGCCAAGCAGAGGCTCTGCCACTGAGCCACAGCCCCTCTCCTCTATTCAGCCCCAAAGGAAATTGTGAGCTCGTTGGATTTTTTTCCGCCATGTAATGTTGCTCCAGTCCGGCAGAGACGTGGTCAAGATTAAAATGCCTCTGCTCCAGTGGGAAACTCCACTTGTGCACCGGAATGCGTACAGAGCTCTAAGGGTGCTCACTTTAAAGAGGGAAAAGCAGCTCCATGCATGCAGAAGGTGAGCTTCTAGGTAACCCTCCTCTTGGCCCAAAGCCCTTCATGTGCACAAACTCCCTCTAGATGTATCAGCTAAGACCGCACTGGATAGCAGCTTTTTCTAACTGCTTGGAAATAAGCTGTTCCCATTGATTAACAGAGAACTGTGTGGTGCTTCTGCCCTCTGCTGGTCAATTCAAGTAAAGCAACTGCTGCCTCAGAACTGCAGGGGAGGAGGAACTTGAGGTTCCGTGAAGTTCTGGCTTAAGAACGTAAGAGAAGCCCTGTTGGATCAGGCCAATAGCGCACCCAATCCAACACCCTGTGTCACACAGTGGCGAAAGCCCAGGTGCCACCAGGAGGTCCACCAGCAGGGCCAGGACTCCAGAAGCCCTCCCACTGTTGTCCCCCCAAGCACCAAGAAGACGTAATTAAGAACATAAGAGAAGCCAATGTTGGATCAGGCCAGTGGCCCATCCAGTCCAACACTCTGTGTCACACAGGGGCCAAAACCACCAGGGGCCATCAGTGGGGCCAGGACACTAGAAGCCCTCCCACTGTCAAAACGCGGAACCCCCTCCCCATTTTCGCCCCCCCCCCACAAGCACCAAGAAGACAGAGCATCCCTGCCCCAGACATAACAACACAAGAGAAGCCAGTGTTGGAGCAGGCCAGTGGCCCATCCAGTCCAACACTCTGTGTCACACAGGGGCCAAAACCCAGGTGCCACCAGGAGGTCTACCAGCGGTGCCAGATTTGTCTTTGGCTGAATTGGGCGGAGGCAGGAAGGCGCGGAAACAGGGAACGGACCCTTTCCTGCCTCTTCCGAAGATGTACCACATCCTCATCTGCCTTGACCTCTTTCCTGGCCTGGACACAATGGATCGCTCCCTTCAGCTTTGCTTCCGTACCGCTCCCAGCACGGTGGCGCTCTCTGTTGTCCAAAGAGGAACAATGAATCATTGTATTGTCCAGGGGTCATTTCCTGCAGGAGCGCACAGGAGCGGAGCTTCGGCAGTAAAGAGCCCAGGGGGTGGGCACATGCAACAAGCCACACCCCCTGCTCCCAGCAGCCCTCAGTCAGAGCAAGAAGCAACCAGGTAAGCTGCAGAGCTCCCCCCGGCCCCAAACAGTCCAGTAGCACCTTTAAGGCCAAGGTTTATTCAGGTACAAGCTCTCCCTCCTCTGCAAGGACAGATCTGCATGTTCCCCCCCCCCAATAGGTAGCCATCCAAAACAGTCCAGTGGAGCCTGAGCGGTGGGTGTTGCCTTCTGACACACTTCCGGCCATGTCAGGGGGTGTGCCATATGCAAATAAGTTATGCTAATGAGCTCCTGCACCTCTTTTTCTAGTGTTGTCACTGCGCTTTCTCTAATTTCTGGTCCCTCTGTTTGACTTTCTCTAACTTCTAGCTTCAGCTCCTCTCTGGGAGACCCTCTTTGCAAAGCGCAAAAATATCCCAAAGGGCCTTTGGACATCGAGAAAATGCTTTGGTTGTGAGTCAAAGTTCTGGGCCTGTTCTCAAAAGCCAATACATGCTCTCTTGACCCTAGGAAGCTGAGTTGGAAGATATGAATGCTCTTTACCAAATGCTATGAATCAGGGGTCCCCAACCTTTTTTGAGCCTGTGGCCCCCTTTGGATTTCTGACATGGGGCGGGGCGCGAAGCCACAAAACAACTACTGCGGGAGGTGGAGCCAGCCACAAAATGGCTGCTGCGGGAGGCGGAGCCAGCCACAAAAATGGCCGCTGCGGGAGGCGGAGCCAGCCACAAAATGGCTGCTGCGGGAGGAGGAGCCAGCCACAAAATGGCTGCCGCAGGAGGCGAAGCGAGCCACAAGGAGCCAGCTTACGATCAGTGGCCATTTGAGAGCCAGTTTGGTGTCGTGGGTAAGTCTGTGGACTCCAATCTGGGAGAACCGGAAGTCCTCACACCTGTAATAAAGTCCTCAGAGTGGAACAGATCCCATGCTGGATCTTAACCGAGCCCTAGAAGACGTACGGGCACACACTTCAACAAACACACCTAGCGCAGCCTCTTTTACCTGGTCCTTCCTCTGAGAGATGCGTTGGTGGCAGCAGCCGTAGATGGCGGCCACGAGGAGAAGCGAGGCCGCCATGCAGACAATGGTGATGATCAAGGGCATACTGAAGCGGTCCTCGCTGTCCATGTCCGCGTACTGGCCGGCGTAACTGACATTCACTCCGAGCTGCGGAAGGGAAGAGGAAGAAGAGATTGAATTTATACCCCATGGCCCTTCACTACCCAAAGGAGTCTCAGAGTGGTTTACAAACTCCTTTCCCTTCCCCTCCCCACCACAGACTCCCTGTGAGATAAAAGAAGAAGAAGAAGAGATGGGATTTATCCCCCGCCCTTCACTACCCAAGGGAGTCTCAGAGTGGCTTACAAACTCCTTTCCCTTCCCCTTCCCACAACAGAAAAGAAGGAGATTGGATTTTTACCCCAACCCTTCACTACCTAAAGGAGTCTCAGAGCGGCTTACAAACTCCTTTCCCTTCCCCTCCCCACAACAGACACCCTGTGAGGTAAAAGTAGAAAAAGAAGGAGATTGGATTTTTACCCCAACCCTTCACTACCTAAAGGAGTCTCAGAGCGGCTTACAAACTCCTTTCCCTTCCCCTCCCCACAACAGACACCCTGTGAGGTAAAAGTAGAAAAAGAAGGAGATTGGATTTTTACCCCAACCCTTCACTACCTAAAGGAGTCTCAGAGCGGCTTACAAACTCCTTTCCCTTCCCCTCCCCACAACAGACACCCTGTGAGGTAAAAGTAGAAAAAGAAGGAGATTGGATTTATACCCCGACCCTTCACTACCCAAAGGAGTCTCACAGCGGCTTACAAACTCCTTTCCCTTCCCCTCCCCACAACAGACACCCTGTGAGGCAGGTGAGGCTGAGAGAGCTCTGACAGAAACGGCTCTTTTTCAAGAACAGCTGTTATCAGAACTATGGCTTGCCCAAGGTCATCCAGCCAGGTGCAAATGGAGGAGTGGGGAATCAAACCCGGTTCTCTGAGATTAGAGCCCACGCACTTAACCCACTACACCAAACTGGCTTTCGGAGCCAGGGGGTGAAATGGCTGGGGGCAAAAGCATCCCCGCTGGAAAGCGAGGGGGAACAGAAGCCACGCTGTACAAGTGACTGTTCAGCAACCCACACTGTGAGCTCAATCCCTCTGTGTCGTTTCTGGGGCTACCCGCGCAACCAATGCTCCCTCTAAGCTATGGAGTCCTGTAAGCAAAAGTTCTACTTGGTGAGCTCCTGGCATTAAAGTGGCGAGCGAGCAATTTGGCTGCTGCACGAATTAGTTTGCTCTGGAGCCCTCCTTCCTGAGCCGAGACAAAAATGTGTGAGCTGGGGGCTAAAAACCTGTGAGCTAGCTCACACTAACTCAGCTTGGGGGGAACACTGCGAGCAAGCACGGTAATCCCGGTGCTGCACGAGAACCGTCATTGATCTAGGCAAGCTGTAAGGTAAAGGTCAAGGTTCCCCTTGCTCGAAAAGACAGTCGCATCCGACTCCAGGGGGCGGTGCTCATCTCCGTTTCCAAGCCGAAGAGCCAGCGCTGTCCGAAGACTTTTCCGCGGTCATGTGGCCGGCGTGACTGAACGTTGAGGCGCACGGGACACAAGCTGTGTAGGTTATTTATTTATTTATTAAATCCCCAGGCCGCCCTCCCCCGCGAGCAGGGCTCAGGGCAACGTACAACAGAGATGCACAACGAAGACTTTTCCGCGGTCATGTGGCCGGCGTGACTGAACGTTGAGGCGCACGGGACACAAGCTGTGTAGGTTATTTATTTATTTATTAAATCCCCAGGCCGCCCTCCCCCGCGAGCAGGGCTCAGGGCAACGTACAACAGAGATGCACAATAAAAAATAGAAGTGAAAAAAATTTAAACCCCACAAAGAAAGCAACGGTCCTTAGTCAAATTGATCAGTTCCCAGATGGCTAGCAGCCAGAATTTCTGGTTTAGTAGCTCGCAGACCTCCCAGAAGAGACTTGTAAAAGATGGGGGGAGGGGACGACACGTAAAGGGCAAGAAGAGCAGAAGAAGAAGAAGAAGAGAAGAGATTCGAGTTATACCCCGCCCTTCACTACCCAAAGGAGTCTCAGGAGGTTGTCAGATCCCATAACTATGCCTCAGTCGCTGTCCTCAAAGGAAAGCCTGGTGGAACACCTCTGCCTTACGAGCCCTGCGGAAAGAGAACACGACCTGCAGGGCTCGGATGTTCTCAGGCGGAAAGTTCCACCGGGCAGGGGTCAGGGCGGAAAATGCCCTTGTCCTGGTTGAGGACAGACAGATCCCTCTCGGGCCGGTGACCACCAGGAAGGTCTTACTTCCTGAGCTTAATGCTCTTCTCAGGGCATACGGAGAGAGGTAGTCCTGAAGGTACGAGGGTCCCTGGCCGCTAAGGGCCTTAAAGGTCAAAAACAGCACCTCGAACTTGATCCGGTGCTCCAATTCAGCCGCTGTGCTCCGATTCAGCCAATCCGGTGCTCTAATTCAGCCACTGTACATACGTGGTCCGGTTTGGCATAATTTGTTCCACTTCTGCTGCTCGTAAACCGTTATCTGGGGCCCTGAAACCCTCTGGCCCCTGGAAAGACTGCTAAGTGCCTCCCGACCACCTCCAAGTCTTGCTTGCAGCGCAATACTGGCTGAATCACAGGCACTCTCTGGGTGCGGTCAGACGCGCCATTTGATCAGGTTCCCCTTGCTCGAAAAGACAGTCGCATCCGACTCCAGGGGGCGATGCTCATCTCCGTCTCCAAGCCGAAGAGCCAGCACTGTCCAAAGACTTTTCCGTGGTCATGTGGCCGGCGTGACGAAACGCCGAGGCACACGGAACGCAAGCGGTGTAGGTTATTTATTTATTAAATCCCCAGGCCGCCCTCCCCTGCGAGCAGGGCTCAGGGCAACTTACAACAGAGATGCACAATAAATAATAGAAGTGAAAAAAAATTAAACCCCACAAAGAAAGCAACGGTCTTTAGTCAAATTTATCGGTTCCCAGATGGCTAGCAGTCAGAATTTCTGGTTTAGCAGATTGCAGACCTCCCAGAAGAGACTTGTAAAAGATGGGGGGGGGGGACGACATGTAAAGGGGAAGAAGAGCAGAAGAAGAAGAGAAGAGATTGGATTTATACCCCGCCCTTCACTACCCAAAGGTGTCTCAGGAGGTTGCCAGATCCCATAACTGTGCCTCAATCGCATACCCAAACTGAGAGAGAGAAAAAACCCCAACACCGACGCGTGTGGACGGCGGGGAGCAATGTGGCTTCGCAGCGATCCGGAGCAAGGAGGTGAGTGTGATCACGATTCTCCAGGTTAAAAAAAAAACACACGCATGGAGCCGGAGCAGTTTAACCCACTCCCAGCACGCCGCACCCTCCGAGTATCATTCAGCCACATTCCCCACGAGAGCCTCGTTCTTGTCCTTTATGGCCTCAGGGAGGGGATACTCAGTCCCTTGGTTCGACTCCTCGGCCTTCCAGTGACTGGGAGGGGCCCCAGCCCAGGTTAAGCTCCTTCGGGCCTTCTGAGGTATTTTGGGAACTGCCTGAACGAGGGTCCTCAATCTCCCCTCACTTTCCCCCAGCACTTTACAGCTGAAGTCAACAAGGCCCGCGTGTCCACTCTGTTTACCTCTCAGTACCCTTCCTAAAATTGTCACTGGGGCAGGAGAAAGGCTGGCCGATACTGTGACTCGCACTCCTTGGTGGGCCACGCTCGGCAGGATCTCCTTTGTGTCGGCCCCACAGACCCCCGAAAGAACTTCCTCGCCTCCACCTGGTAACGTCTGGGGAACAGCCTGCAGCTTCGGTTGCCAAGCAACCCCCTGGTCAAATCCTTCAGCTCTGACTGTTACTTTATGAAGCCCTTCCTATAGTTCGGTGCAGTCCTCGTGGGAACGGTGAAAAGGGTGACAAAACGGGATGGGGGGGGAATGCTTCCTTTCCGAAAGCGTGAAAGGCGAGGGCACCCCTCCCCTTTGCTTGTCGGTGGGCTGGGGTTAACCTTCCAATATGGCTGACATTTTGCCCACTCAAGGCCGGAGCACGGCTCATGGTCACTGGGGGGATGCGGCGGTCATGGCTTCCACCAGGAACACACTTCAGGGATATGGGGCTTTGGAAAAGGTACTGATCCGTGGGGTACCTCTGAACGCTGTGGGTGAGGCGGGTGGTGATGTGCCATGAGGAGTCCGTGTTGGGACAACCTTTCTTCATGGCTTGTGGAGGAAGATGTGGACTTGAGGTGATTACAGCGCCAGTGTGAGGAAAAGAAGGGACGCACGGATACCCACACAGAGTAGACGATTAGAGGTCCCCAAACTTTTTGGAACTGCGGGCATGCACGGGATTCTGCCACACCGCAGTGGGCACAGCCCAAAAACGGCTGCCACAAAATGGCCGCCGCGGGAGGCAGAGCCAGCCACAAAATGGCTGCCCCAGCTGACCTTTGATCACCCAATGGAGATCCTTGTGCTGTGGGGGTGGCTGCTGCTAAGGCAACATGTCTAAAAAACCTGCACAGCCAATCAAATCTCCAGTGGCCTTGCTGGGCGAAAGCCCCACCTGGCCCCACTCATGCTCTAAAAACACCTGGCAGGTCTCTGGAAAGGTTTTGGCGGTCACCACGGACACTGCGTTGGAGACCCCCCGGTTTAGATATTTCCAAGAGCCGAAATCACATGAGCATTATCTTCCTCTTACCTTCTTTAATTCTCCTTCCTTGATTTTCAGAGATTCAAACAGCTCATCAGCCACCGAATTTACTAGTGGAAAGAAGGAAAGGGGGGGGGAGAGAAGGTCACTATGCCCACAGGAGCCCACGTGAAGAACTGACTCACGTTTCCTCATACTGTTGACTAAATCTGGGTCACACTTGAGCCGCAGGCTGGGGTCCTCCCTTGCTCGATTTCCCTAACCCATTCCAACATTTTGGCAGAAAAGGCAGCCCCCGCCCCCTATTTAAATGTCATCTTACCAAAAAAGCTATCTGTGGCTACTAGTCATGGTGACCATAAGGGAGCCTTCACATCCAGAGGCAGCCGACCTCTGGATCCAAGGCTTCAGCCTTCATGCCCCGTCGCTGGCCCTCCAGAGGAACTGTTTGGCCGCTGGCACCTTGAAGGCTAACAGGATCGACGGGGAATCCAACAGGGAGAATGCAAGAGAAGCCATGTTGGATCAGCCAATGACCCATCCAGTCCAACACTCTGTGTCACACAGTGGCAAAACCCAGGTGCCATCAGGAGGTCCACCAGCGGGGCCAGGACTTCAGAAGCCCCCCCACTGTTGCCCCCCAACCACCAAGAATACAGAGCATTACTGCCCCAAATATAAGAACGTAAGAGAAGCCATGTTGGATCAAGCCAATGGCCCATCCAGTCCAACCCTCTGTGTCACACAGTGGCCAGAACCCAGGTGCCCTCAGGAGGTCCACCAGCGGGGCCAGAACTCCAAAAGCCCTCTCACTGTTGCCCCCCAAGCACCAAGAAGACAGAGCATTACTGCCCCAGA
>NW_015169848.1:49184-60703 GCF_001447785.1 Gekko japonicus | reverse complement strand
TCAGCAGGGCCAGGACTCCATAAGCCCTCCCACTGTTGCCCCCCCCCCAGCACCAAGAAGACAGAGCATCCCTGTCCCAGGCAGAGGGTTCCATCTATACCATATGGCTAATAGCCACTGATGGACCTCTGCTCCATCACTGAGAGCACTGATTATAGCTCCGGCACCTCCTGATGGGCAGCCCTGAGTGGCCAACGAGAAGCTTACTGGGTGAATACCAAGGCTGCCGGGATGGCGGAGAATCAAACATGAAACACACATGAAGCTGTCTTCTACTCAATCAGACCCTTGGTCCATCAAGGTCAGTATTGTCTACTCAGACTCTCCAGGGTCTCAGGCGGAGGTCTTCCACATCACCTATGAATTGGACCTTTTAGCTGGAGATGCCGGGGATTGAACCTGGGACCTTCTGCATGTCGAGCAGATGCCCTGCCTCTGAGCCATGAGCCCTGACCTGAACAGAACTGTTACAAGTAGCTGCCTTCTACTGAATCAAGGTCAGTACCATCAAGGTCAGTACCATCTACTCAGCTTGGCAGCGGCTCTCCAGGGTCTCAGGCCGAGGTCTTCCACATCACCCACTGCCTGGTCCTTTTAACTGGAGGCCTGGGATTGAACCTGGGACCTTCTGCATGCCAAGCAGAGGCTCTACCACTGAGCTACAGCTCTCCAGGGTCTCAAGCTGAGGTCTTCCACATCACCTCCTGCCTGGTCCTTTTTAACTGGAGATGCCGGGGACTGAACCTGGGACCTTCTGCATGCCAAGCAGATGCTCTGCCACTGAGCCACTGAGGTCTTTCCCATCACCCACTGCCTGGACCTTTTAACTGGAGTTGCTGGGGACTGAACCTGGGACCTTCTGCATGAAAAACCGAAGCTCTTCCACTAAGCCACAGCCCCTCCCCTAGTGCCTATGAGGACTCGTAACCCTGGTAACTCTTTGTGGGTGCGGCTCTATAGGAAGATTCACGCAAGTGGCGGCAGGGCCCAGATGAGAAGACCTTGGCTCCAGCACTTGAGGCTGTCCAGGACAGACGTGGCACTTACTTTGCACGGATACGTTGACAATAGCCACGGCGTTGGGATCGCCCGTGATAGAGGCCAGCCTCACCAGGCAGTGGTCTCGACTTCGGTTGAAGTTGGGCTTCAGGGTTTTGCAGACCATGTCCAGCAGCGGTTCTCCCAGAGGGCTCTTGATCAAGTTTTCCTGTAGGAAGAGGAAGACTCATCAATGCGTGGCTTCATTTGCTGCCATCGGATGGGCTGTAACGACACCCGAAGGAACACCCTGGAACAGTTTCCCCCCTCCCGGCATTAAGGGCCAATGATCACTTTCAAATGGCAGAGACGCACGGATCCACACAGCGGGCTCCACATAGTAGGAAGTCCCACAGTGACTGTAGCAGCTCTTGGATCTGACAGCTACTACAGTCAACTGAGAAGAGCTTCCTTTTCCATTTCCCCTCTCTCCATTCTGACCTCGATATATCCTAAACTTCCGTCTTCCGGTTTTACTGCCCTCTGCGTGGAAGGGGTATCTGGCTACTAAGAAAAGATCCTTCCCATTCTACCCTGCCGCTCGCTCAGAACTCCCTCCCGCAATGCCTCCAAGGTGCCATCTCTTTCTCTCTGCTCAACACCCTTCCTTAAGCCGCAAGTACTGGTTAAGACACTGAACTGCAGGCTGTGGAAGGTCAGTAGTTCAGCAGTTCGAGACCCGGGTGCCGCATGATGGAGTGAGCTCCCATCTCTAGTCCCAGCTCCTGCCAACCTAGCAGTTCGAAAGCAAGAAATTGCAAGTAGATAAATAGGGACCACTTCGCTGGGAAGGTAACAGTGTTCCGTGCGCCTCGGTGTTTAGTCATGCCGGCCACATGACCACGGAAATGTCTTCGGACAGCGCTGGCTCTTCGGCTTTGAAATGGAGATGAGCACCGCAACCCTAGAGTCGGATTCGACTGGCTTTCGAGCAAGGGAACCTTTACCTTTACCTCCAACCCTACTACAGCTGAGCCTGAATATGTGCAGTCACATTTGTGAATATTCTTCCACTTTATTCTTTTCCCTTGAAAAGTCTGTATTTGTTTTTCTGTCAACTGTTGTACACATAAATGATGCTGTATTTTGATGATGATGATGATGATGATGATGATGATGATGAAATAATTACTCTGGATAGCCAAGAACAGGGCATAGAGGCCGAGACCTTCATAAGAACATAAGAAGAGCCCTGCTGGGTCAGACCAGTGGCCCATCTAGTCCAGCATCCTGTCTCACACAGTGGCCAACCAGTTCCACTGGAGGGCCACCAACAGGGCGCAGAGGCCGAGGCCTTCATAAGAACATCAGAAGAGCCCTGCTGGGTCAAACCAGTAGTCCAGCATCCTGTCTCATGTACTGGCCAACCAGTTCCTCTGAATGGCCAACAACAGGGCAGAGAGGCCGACACCTTCCCCTGAGAGGAACATGATAAGAGCCCTGCTGGGTCAGACCAGTGAGGGTCCCTCTAGTCCAGCATTCTGTCTCACACAGCAGCCAACCAGTTCCTCTGGAGGGCCAGCAACAGGGCACAGTGGCCAGGGCTTTCATAAGAACCTAAGAAGAGCCCTGCTGGATCAGACTGGTGGTCCATCCAGCATCCTCTCTCACACAGTGGCCAACCAGTTTCTCTGGAGGGTCAAAAACAGGGCAGAGAGGCCGAGGCCTTCCCCCGATGTTGCCTCCTGGCTCAGGGATTCAGAGGATTCGTGCCTCTGAGTGTGGAGGCTCCCCTCAGTCACCAGGGCTAGTAGCCATTGACCGACATCCTCCATTAATCTATCTAATCCTATTTTAAAGCTGTTTATTCCTGTGGCCATCACAACATCCTCTGGCAGCCAATTCAACATCTTAATCACTCACTGTATAAAGAAGTATTTCCTTTCGTGCGTCCTGAACCTACTGCCCATCAGCTTTATTCAATGTCCTCGAGTTCTAGGCTTTTGGGAGAGGGACAAAAAATTTTCTTTGTCAACCCTCTCCACCCAATGCATAATTTTATAAAGCATCACAGTCAGATATTTGACTGGTAGATGGTGTTCTGCAGTACGGTGTAGTGGTTAAGAGCGGTGGACTCTAATTTGGCGAACCATGTTTGATTCCCCTCTCCTCCACATGAATCCAGCTGGGTGACCTTGGGTTAGTCACAGTTCTCAAAAGGGCTCTCTCAGCCCCACCTACCTCATGGGGTTGTGGGATGGGGGAGGGGAAGGGATTGTGAGCCACTTTGAGACTCCTTCAGGTAGTGAAGAGCGGGGTATAAAACCAACTCTTCTTCAATTCAAAATCTAGCCATGTTCTTGCCAACTGCAGATGTATCTTTGCAAGATGATGATTACTGTGTACTCCAGCAGCATCTGTGCAGACTTTTGTTTCGGCCAGCCATAATGAGGGAGGCAGAACAGGTATGAACGGAGTGGGTCCTCTGTTATTGTGGGGAGAGTGGGCAAAGAAAACTTTATTCCCTCTTCCAAAATGCTAGAACTCGAGGGCATCCAATGAAGCTGATTAACAGTAGATTCAGAATAGGGATGTGCATTCGGTGCTGCCGAACCAAAGAAAACCCCGAATAATGCCCATTCGGCATTATTCGGGCATGCCGAAAGCCGAATCAGATTCTCTGATCTGGGGCCATAGGGTACAATGGAGAGATCGCACTGCAGATGTGGCATGACTCCAGAGAAGGGGTTTAAACTCTCGAACCGTACCGCAGGGGCGGCATGATCTCTCCGTTGTACCTTATGGCTCCACAGGGTACAAAGTTCAAACTTTTAAAACCCCTTCTCACTTTGCTTCCCCAGCCGGCCCAACTTGGCAGGCTGGCTGGGGAGGCATTTAAAAATGTCTCCCACATCTGCCTTCGTCTCCCCAGTCGGCCTGCAGTGGCAGGCAGGCTAGGGAAGCTCAGGGCTAATACCCATCAGTGGCTATTAGCCACAAGGTATAGATAGAAACTCTCGGTCTGGGGCAAGTGATGCTCTGTATTCTTGGTGCCGATACTGTATTCTTGGATACCGATACGGGGATTCGGGAATATCGGCATTTACCGAAATTTTTTTGAGTTCGGTTTACCCGAACCCGAAAAATACCGAATTTTTCCCCCATGCACACCCCTAATTCAGAATGGACAAAAGAAAATATTTCTTTGCACAGATGCCCATGATGCCCACTAACCCCTTTCCTGGGGCCCACTAAGTGTTTCTGACATAATGATAACGTTTTAGTACTTGGCAGTTTATGTCCTCATTGTTGTATGCTCCTATGCTGAGGTTATTAGATTACTACCAACCAGGGGTCACTTCCTGCGGGAGCGCACAGGAGCGGAGCTCCGGCAGTATGGAGCTCAGAGGGCGAGGACATGCAACAAGCCCCGCCCCCTGCTCCCAGCAGCCCTCAGTCAGGCCACGAGGAGCAAGAAGCAGCCAGGTACAGTGCAGAGGCCCACCCCCCACCCCGCCTTTAGGTACAAGCTCTCCCTCCTCTGTGAGATCAGATCTGTATGTCCCCCCCCCCGATAGCTAGCAATCCAAAACAGTCCAGTGGAGCCTTAGCAGTGGGTGTTGCCTTCTGACACACTTCCAGTGATGTCAGGGGGTATGGCATATGCAAATATGTTTTGCTAATGAGCTCCTGCACCTCTTTTTCTACAAAATGGCCCCTGCGTACCAACCAATAGATTCAGTATCGGCTATTATCCCCAGTTCAATTTTCTTATCCATTTAATGTGTCATTTTGATTTTTTTTTGGTATCCTGTTGATGCAAATCTGTTTTCTCTTTAAATCGTTTGTAATTGTATAATAAAATACATTTTAAAAAGAAAGTGGGGGTGGGTGGGGGGAGGCAGGTGGGACTTTTACCCAGCAAGGCTTCCAACTGGCCCCTGGGGATTCGATCGGATCCGCAGACTTTTAAAAACATCGCTTTGCCACGGCGGCACGAGGACCTTCGCTGTGTGACCGGAGGGATGCAATTTTGTGGCTCGCTCTGCCTCCCGCGGCAGCCATTTTGCAGCTGCGCCCGCCTCACGGTATCAGAATTCCAAAGGTGACCAAAGGCTCAAAAAGCTCGGGGACCCCCGGATCCAGAAGGTGACCACCTCTGCTCTCCAGCCTGTCCCAGAAACATCTGCGGCGTGTCACACCGCGGGTCCAGATGGGTTAGAGTAAACAAGATTCACGTTCCATAAACGATTGCCTGAGGTCAGACTTTGAGGATGAGCCATTGAACAGCAGTGCGCTGACCAAAAGTCATCCTTGCTTCTTTTATTAAAAAAACAACAACCCTCCTGGAACACATCAGGCCGGCTAGCCTCCCTTTATGCTGGCGGCCCCGCTAGGCTTTATCTCAAGGCTGCAGCTTGGAGAGTTACAGGAATAGAAGGTCCCAAAGGGGTTTGGCAGGGAGTGGGGCGGTGGAGGCTGGATTCCTCCCCAAAAAGGACCATGCGAGAAGGCATGGGCGCTCTCCGGCTCAGAGGACAATCAACCAGATGGTGCCGTCTCTTCCTCTGGCGGCACAATGACCTCCTGCGCTTCCAGTGAGCCTCGGTTTCTTAAACTCTCCTGACGATCCACGGTGGCTTTGATATCACATGAAAATTGGATGGGAAGGTTTATGAAAAAAGCTCTGAGAGAACTGCGCTTGAGAAAACAGCTCCGACAGAACAACGGCTTGCCCAAGGATGCAGCAGGTGCAAGTGGAGGAGTGGGGAATCAAACCCGGTTCTCCCAGACTATAGTCCGCGCACTTAACCACTACACCAAACTGGACTGGGGCAGGCTTTATTCAGCAACCTCTCTGAATATTCTCCAGGCCCCCAGTAGGGTCAGTCATCAGAGGTCGACATGACTTTCAAGTGCAGACACACACACAAATGCAAAAATACCAAAAGAAGTCTATTTATTATGGAACTACATTCTAGATAGGCCAGGATAGGGACAGTATTCTAGTCTGACTTGCTAAGGATGGATGCAGATGGCAAGAGGGCCCTCTGCTTCATGGTGCCAAGTTGGAGATAGTGCATCCTCCCTCTTGGTGTATGCAAGAAGTGTGTTGTGGGAGAGAGTGAACAGGAGGAGGGAGAGGCAATTTCCCTGATACCTATCAGTCTACTTCAAAGGGACAGCAGTAGAAGAATAAACACAGGAAGGAAGCTTAATCTATCTGACTATCCAGCTATCTAACTCTCTCGCCACATAAATCTGGAGGCTGAGACCAGACAGTGACCAGTCCTTCACTTCATAGAATCATATTTGATTTTATGGCTGTGCTGAGATTGGTTACAATACAGGGAAAGCACAGTGTAAACAGGTTAAACAATAACACTCCTGTAAATCAAATTTTTCTAAACATCATTTCAAATAAATGTATGTATGCGCAATAAACAAAGTTATTTTACTGTGCAATAGTCAGACCACAAACTGTGTAATAGTCTTATATTTATAAGAATGGTGTCAACTCATGTCGAAACCCAACAGCCAAAAACATTAATAAAGGCTGTTTCTTTTTAAACAATTTTTTGGCTGTCGGGTTTCGAGATTAGTTGGCATCATGCTTATAAATATAAGACTATAGCACAGTCTGTGGTCTAAAATAACGTTGTTTATTGTGCAGAGATACATTTATTTGAAATTATAGGTAGAAAAATTTGATTTACACGAAGAAGAAGAAGAAGAGATTGGATTTATACCCCGCCCTTCACTACCCAAGGGAGTCTCAGAGCGGCTCACAAACTCCTTTCCCTTCCCCTCCCCACAACAGACACCCTGTGAGGTAGGCAGGGCTGAGAGAGCTCTGAGAGAAACGGCTCTTTTTCAAGGACAGCTCTTATCAGAACTACAGCTTGCCCAAGGTCATCCAGCCAGGTGCAAGTGGGGAGTCAAACCTGGTTCTCCCAGATTAGAGTCCGTGCACTTAGCCACTACACCAAACTGGTGTTACTTTTTACCTGTTTACGCAGTGTTTTTTCTGTATCATAACTTATCTTTACACCGTGGTCCAGTTTTGTTTGTTTTGTGCTGAGATTGGACCTGGTCCCCCACCTTATTGATTTATTCCATTTTTTACCCCACCTTTCCTCGAAAGCGGCTCACTCCGTTTTGCCCTCCCAACAGTGATGCAAGCCAGGCTGAGGGAAAGTCACTGGACCGAGGCCACCAAAAGGACTTCATGAACCTGGGACTCCCGGCTCCTAGACCAGCTCCCTAACCACTGTACCACACTGGCTCTCAGGCAGCAGATCATCTCATGCTGTTCTAGATCTCGAAGAGAACAGGATCCCGTGAGCACTGTTCTGGATTTCTCAATCCTGTGAAGAAGGAATTACCTTCACTTTCAGGGACAAAACATACACACAAGAAGTGTGCTGTGGGAGAGAGTGAACAGGAGGAGGGAGAGGCAATTTCCCTGATACCTATCAGTCTACTTCAAAGGGACAGCAGTAGAAGAATAAACACAGGAAGGAAGCTTAATCTATCTGACTATCCAGCTATCTAACTCTCTCAACCACATAAATCTGGAGGCTGAGACCGGACAGTGACCAGTCCTTCACTTCATAGAATCATATTTGATTTTATGGCTGTGCTGAGATTGGTTACAATACAGGGAAAGCACAGTGTAAACAGGTTAAACAATAACACTCCTGTAAATCAAATTTTTCTAAACATCATTTCAAATAAATGTATGTATGCGCAATAAACAAAGTTATTTTACTGTGCAATAGTCAGACCACAAACTGTGTAATAGTCTTATATTTATAAGAATGGTGTCAACTCATGTCGAAACCCAACAGCCAAAAACATTAATAAAGGCTGTTTCTTTTTAAACAATTTTTTGGCTGTCGGGTTTCGAGATTAGTTGGCATCGTGCTTATAAATATAAGACTATTGCACAGTCTGTGGTCTAAAATAACTTTGTTTATGGTGCAGAGATACATTTATTTGAAATGATAGGTAGAAAAATTTGATTTACACGAAGAAGAAGAAGAAGAGATTGGATTTATACCCCGCCCTTCACTACCCAAGGGAGTCTGAGAGCGGCTCACAAACTCCTTTCCCTTCCCCTCCCCACAACAGACACCCTGTGAGGTCGGTGGGGCTGAGAGAGCTCTGAGAGAAACGGCTCTTTTTCAAGAACAGCTGTGCCAGAACTACGGCTTGCCCAAGGTCATCCAGCAGGTGCAAGTGGAGGAGTGGGGAATCAAACCCGGTTCTCCCAGATCAGAGTCCGTGCACTTAACCACCACACCAAACTGGTGTTATTGTTTACCTGTTTACACAGTGTTTTTTCTGTATCATAACTTATCTTTACACCGTGGTCCAGTTTTGTTTGTTTTGTGCTGAGATTGGGCCTGGTCCCCCACCTTATTGATTTATTCCATTTTCTACCCCACCTTTCCTCGAAAGCGGCTCACTCCGTTTTGCCCTCCCAACAACCCAGTGATGCAAGCCAGGGTGAGGGAAAGTCACTGGCCCGAGGCCACCAAAAGAACTTCATGGTTGAACAGGGATTTGAACCTGGGACTCCCGGCTCCTAGACCAGCTCCCTAACCACTGTACCACACTGGCTCTCAGGCAGCAGATCTTCTTATGCTGTTCTAGATCTCGAACAGGATCCCGTGAGCACTGTTCTGGATTTCTCAATCCTGAGAAGAAGGAATTACCTTCACGTTCAAGGACAAAACATACACAGAAAGGTAGTGTGAGGTAAAGGTAAAGGCTTCGCTTGTTCGAGAGCCAGTCAAATCCGACTCTAGGGATGCGGTGCTCATCTCCGTTTCCAAGCCGAAGAGCCAGCGCTGTCCGAGGACGTTTCCGTGTTCATGTGGCCGGCGTGACTAGATGCTGAGGCGCACGGAACGCTGTTACCTTCCCACCTTCCTTGCAATTTCTTGCTTTCGAACGGCTAGGTTGGCAGGAGCTGGGACCAGAGACGGGAGCTCACGCCGTCATGCGGCACACTCGGGTCTCAAACGGCCGAGCTACCAACCTTCCAGTCTGTACGTCAGCGTCTTAACCACTTGAGCCACCGCATGAGTCTAGGTAATGTTGTGAGTGGGCAAAGTCCTGGCTGGGCATTCAACTCCACCAACATTTTTGATCGGCACGAGAAAGTCTTGTCTTTAATCAGGAGGAGACCCCACCCCGTCCAGATGCGCTCCATGCTGCTTTTCGGCCTGTGCCGAAACCCCTCCCCGCACTCATTGCGGCCGTGACGTCCTCGCCCTCCCCTACCCCAGCCCCGGAGAGGTGGGGTCCACCAGTTGAATGCACTTATGCAGAACAAGCTTTCCCCTCCCTCCAGGGAGCCCTGGTCTCTCCCAGTTTTGTCTAAATATTGGCAGAAAGGCTCTCTCCGGAGGTGCGGAGGAGGGGACAGGATACAGGGGCGGGGCAGGAAGCCGTGTTCTCTGGGCACAGAATAGGAGGCGGCGCTACACTGTTAGACTGTCGACTGGGTTTCCGTGGAAAGTTTGGCGTCGTGGTTAAGTGCGCGGACTCTAATCTGGGAGAACCGGGTTTGATTCCCCACTCCTCCACTTGCACCTGGCTGGATGACCTTGGGCAAGCCGTAGTTCTGATAAGAGCTGTTCTTGAAAAAGAGCAGTTTGTGTCAGAGCTCTCTCAGTCCCACCTGCCTCACAGGGTGTCTGTTGTGGGGAGGGGAAGGGAGAAGAGTTTGTAAGCCGCTCTGAGACACCTGTGGGTAGTGAAGGGTGGGGTATAAATCCCATCTCTTCTTCTTCTTCTTTTACCTCCCAGGGTGTCTGTTGTGGGGAGGGGAAGGGAAAGGCGTTCGTAAGCCGCTCTGAGACTCACTTGGGGAGTGAAGGGTGGGGTATAAATCCAGTCTCCTCTTTTTCTTCTGGGTAGGGGGAATGGGGTGGTGGTGGACCTGATTCTGAGCACCGTCCCGTTGCTCTGACCCACACCCTGCAGTCAAAATTCGACTTGTCGTAGCACGTTGACGATTCGGGTTGAAACTCGTACAGGGATAACGCTTAGGAGTTGAGACAAGTTTGCCCGGAACAGCGGGCCTTCCCCTTTCTCCTCTCAGAAGCCTTTAATTTATGCCTTCCTCCCCAGTGGGGACCCCAAAATGGCTTATCTCGTTCCCTTCTCTCCTCTAATTATCCTCACAACAGCCTTGTGAGGTAGGTTAGGCTGAAAGTGCGGGATTGGCCCAAGATCACCCAGTGAGCTTTCACGGCACAAACGGGGATTCGAAACTGGGCCACACCAGTGTCGTCTTTGTGATTTTTGTTTTCGCATTTACAGTATCTAAAACTGATCCAGGAAACCGAAGTCTGGAGGGGGGAATTGTGGCAAAAGCAAATTTCTCACACGCGGGAAAGGAAACGGGAGGGAAAAGAAGTCTGGAGGGGGGAATTGTGGGAAAAGCAAATTTCTCACGCACGGGAAAGGAAACGGGAGGGAAAACCTACCAACGTAGGTCTCTTCGAGCATCTCTCGGCCTGACGGGCTGGGCCTGATTTTGCTCTGCGGATTGACTATCTGTCATCATTGTTTCCCCTTTCCCTGTCCCCCCTCCAACATGCTTCCCCCCCCGTCGGGCTATCAAGGGTTTCCACATTCTTTGGCTCCGGTTAAGAGGGCCTGACAATCTGAGCTCATCTCGCTCCCACACGGGCGGGAATCTAAAACTAACATCCCCGCCAGAATGAGGTCATGGCACTTGAATCAACAAAGTGAACCCCAAACAGATGCTCGGGAGGGAGAGAGGAAAACACGCTCAGGAGTCAGGTCGTGCGGCGGCTGGAGCCACCGACCAAGGAGAGTTCCCAGGGTTGGATCGGGTTTGTAAGCGAAAGGGCAGAAAATCCCGCCGGGAAAAAAAAAAGCAAACAAGCCCCTCCCCCTGAGGTAATCCGGGGGTCGTACAAACATTGCCCCGGGAAGGCTCAGGAGATATGAGTTTTTGGAAGACGTGTTCACGGTGGTGGGAACTAGCCGGTGGGAAAAGGTATGTGAAACTTCATCGTCCCAAACCTGATTCCCCCCTGGAACCAGTTACCCCAAGGTCTCTTCTGATGCCTGCCAAGCGTTTTCAGAAAGTGGGCGGGACCTGTCGGGGCTTTTGCCCAGCGAGGCTTCTGATTGGGCACTGGAGTTTTGATTGGCTGTGCAGATTTTTTTTAAAAAATGTTGCTTTGGCAGCCGCCGCCCCTACAGCGCAGGGATCTTCGCTGTGTGACTGAAGGTAAGCCGCAGTGGCCATTTTGTGGCCGGCTCCACCTCCTGCGGCAGACATTTTGTGGCTCATTCCAGAGATGTCCACAGGCTCAAAAGGGAGACCCCTGCGTTCCCCCATTTTGGTCTCGGAGACCCAGGAGGGGTTAAAGCTCGGTAAAAGCGGGGAAGTGTTTGGGGGAAGAATCAATGGGACGGGGAAAGATTAAGCCCCTCCCACCCCCCCACTCATTCTCTCCCACAAATTTGCCCCACCATCACGTGTGGCAGTA
>NW_015169848.1:45106-49105 GCF_001447785.1 Gekko japonicus | reverse complement strand
GGGGGGGGGAAAGAACGTGCAGATCGGTCCTCGCAGAGGAGGGAGAGCTTGTACCTGAATAGAACTTGGTCTTAAAGGTGCCACTGGACTGTTTTGGACTGGGGGGGGTTCTGCAACTCACCTGCTTCGTGCTCTGACTGAGGGCTGCTGGGAGCAGGGGGTGGGGTTTGTTGCATGTGCCCGCCCCCTGGGCTCCTTACTGCCGGAGCTCCGCTGCTGTGCGCTCCTGCAGGAAATGACCCCTGACCTTATTGCCCGTAGCTTGTTATTTAGTTTTGTCTTGGCATATCTTAAATCATCTTCATCATGTTACACGTTCACTCGCAGTACAGCCTCTGTCTAGAAGTTTCCGCTTCCATTCCAATGTATTTGAAAAAGTGTGCATGCATGAAAGCTCACACCTGGAATAAAACTTCGCTGGTCTTAAAGGTGCCGCTAGACTCTCAATATTTCCTTCAAAACGCAGGGGTTGAAAGGGGATAAACTTGCACAGGATCATCTACAGGTAGGAGGGAAGGCTGAATCTCCCCCCCCGCCCAATGGCAAATGTCACTCTGGGACACTGGAACTGATTTTCCTATTATTTGTGAGGATTGCGGCACCGCTCATACGGGCCAGAGGGTGGCAGTAGCGGGTAACCGAGGATGCTGCAGAACTCCTTACCGGTCACTGCAGCCAAAACAGCGCTTTGCAGAATGCCCAGAGGGTCTGTGGCTTCACCATCTATCTCCAGGCAGGCCGGAGAGCCAGTCTGATGTAGTGGTGAAGAGCGGCGGGCTCTAAATCTGGAGAATCGGGTTTGGAGTTCCCCATTCCTCCACATGCAGCCAGCTGGGTGACCTTGGGTCCGTCACAGTTCTCTCAGCCCCACCTACCTCATAGAGTGGGGCTGAGAGAACTGTTGTGGGGAGAGGAAGGGAAGGAGATGGCAAGCCGCTCTGAGACTCTGAGTGAACCCAACTTTTCTTTCTTCTTCTTAATTAAAAAAAAGTTTTAAAAAACTTTTGGGAAAGGGAAATTTTTCATGATGGTAAGTCCTAGTCAACCCTGCATTAGGTGTTTGAGGGTAAGCTACTTCAAATGCTGCTGGTTTCATGTTATACCCATCTCTTTTTGACCAAGAGGTAACAGATAAATTAAACTCCATAGGCATAAATCTCCTAAATTTCTCTACACCAGCAAGACTCAAAATCCCTTCTCAGAAAAGAGCACAGAGATCACCACCACCTCGGCTGTCATTGCATTAACTCAGAAGATAAATTTAGGAAATTCCATGAAATACAGAGTCTACTGACAAGTGAAAGAACCAAGCTTATCCCTCGCCCAGCCCTCCAGGTCAGAGGTCCACCAGGAGAGTTCCTGGCAAGTTCAGTGGTCAATCGGAACCTGGTAGTTAAGACCTCAGGTAAAGACACCCCACTGTCATCATAACTTGGCTTCTTCCAGTCGATGGCTGAGTTCAGACTGGCAATTTGGCCCGATAACTTGGTCCGGGTCTTTTTGCCCCGCCTCCCTCACGCGTTATACTGCCAGTCTCTCCTCAGCCTTTGTCTCTGGTCTGGAAAGCACAACTGTGCATCTTGCTTGCCTGGGATCTCCTTCAGCAGTGACAGTTCATGGCTTCCCCTGTAACCTGATCTCTACATGCATCCAGTTTGGAAGATGAATTTATGTTTCCATGGGTGCCCAGACTTAGAAATAATACATCTCAATTATCCCATAACCGGAAAATGCAATGTTATATGTGACAAATAATGCTGAGGTTTCAGAATGTATTGTGGGTTCAGAAAGTGATTACCACCCACATGGAATGTGTTCGCAAGATACATTTTTTCATGTTATATCTGAATATTTGGGTTTTTTTTTAAAAAAAAAGTGAAACTGTTATTAAAGCTGTGTTACCACAAGTCATTCTCTTAACACATCAGCCGATACAATAATAGGAGCCAAGCTAAGGGGTGATAAGCATATTGTGTCTTTGCAACCATTTGCTATCATATACACCACTTTTACGGAGAGGATAGAGGGGAGGGGAGGGGAGGGTCAGTTTCTGTGAGCATAAAAAGAAGAGGGGAAAGTTTTGCAGATTTACTATTTATTTATATATTTAGCTATTTACATCTTGCTTTTGTCCTCAATGTGGACCATAAGAACATAAGAGACGCCAATGTTGGATCAGGCCAAAGGCTCATCCAGTCCAACACTCTGTGTCACACAGTGGCCAGAAATACCAGTGCCAACCTAGCAGTTCGAAAGCAAGAAATTGCAAGTAGATAAATAGGTACCACTTCAGTGGGAAGGTAACAGCTTTCCGTGCGCCTTGGTGTTTAGTCATGCCAGCCACATGACCACGGAAACGTCTTCGGACAGCGCTGGCTCTTCGGCTTTGAAACCGCAACCCTAGAGTCGGCTTCGACTGGCTTTCGAGCAAGGGAACCTTTTAGCACGCCATCTGACCGCACCCAATGGCAAACCAACTCCGAATGTCTCTTGCCGGCCCAAGGAGGCACACGTTTCGGTCAGCAAAACTATCTCTTGGCTTATAAGCCTCTTTTGAACAACAAGAGACTGGCCTAGAAATGGCCACGACGCGATCACCACCTCACAGTGGTTTGGGCAAAAGAGACCCTGGCTGACGTCTCTTTCTGAGGCAGCAAGAAATTCTCCCGGCCTGTCCCTAAGGAGTCGTGGTCTCTCTGTAATGACTGAGGGAAATTCGGGAAGAGGAATGAGGTAAAAACGGTGGGCTCAGCACCCGCCCCCAAGGCATGATCGTCAATATGAATTACGACGGGGTTTGTTTTCTGTTTGACAAAGGTGGCACACAAAACCCCCCTCTAAGAACAAGAACTAACCGGCACTCCTTCAGGATCTACTTACACACGGCACGGCCTGGCTGAGGGACAGAATGACGTTCTGGGCTGCTGAAGGCATCTCTTCCTCACACAGGAGCTGAAAAGGCAAAAGACGTTCGGAAAGCAGGTCGGATTGCCTGTTGGACCGCGAGACGCCACGCACAACCGAAAAGCACGTGGGTGTGGATCAATGTTCCCGCTAAGCTGTACAGTCTTGTGAGCAAAAATTCTACTTTGTGAGCCACTGGCATTAAAGCTGTGAGCGAGCAATTTGGCTACTGCATAAATTAGTTCGCTCTGGAGCCCTCCTTCCTGAGCTAAGACAAAAAGGTGTGAGCTGGAGGCTAAAAAACTGTGAGCTAGCTCACACTGACTCATCTTAGAGGGAACACTGGTGTGGGTTCATCCTGACCTCTCCCTGTTTTCTAGCGTCTCACGCCCTAGTGCTTCCAACTTGGAGATCGCCCCTTTCCCTTTTCGTTCGTCCTCATGGAAAGGGAACGCTCAGTGAACTTTGACTCATGGAAGGTTATACCCTGAAAATCTTAGAATCGTAGAGTTGGAAGCAATGTTCCCTCTAAGCTGTGGAGTCTTGTGAGCAAAAATTCTACTTTATGAGCTACTGGCACTAAAGTTGTGAGCAAGTGATTTGGCGACTGCATAAATTAGTTTGCTCTGGAGTCCTCCTTCCTGAGCGAAGACAAAAATGTGTGAGACGGAGGCTAAAAAACTGTGAGCTAGCTCACACTGACTCAGCTTAGAGGGAACACTGGTTGGAAGGGACCTCCAGGGTCATCTAGTCCAACCCCCTGCACAAGGCGGGAAATCCACAAATACCTCCCCCTCCCCACACCCCCGGTGACCCCTGTTCCATGCCCAGAAGATGACAAAAAACCTCCAGGATCTCCATCCAAACTGGCCTGGAGATAAATGGCTTCCTGACCACAAAGTGGCGACTGGCATTTCCCTGGGCGCGTAAGAAAGGGCCACGAGATCTAAGCACTGAGGCGACCCTTCCTGCCCCTCCCTCTCACGATCTGCCTAAGTTCACGGAACCAGCATTGCCGTCAGATGGCCGTCTAGCCTCTGTTTAAAAACCTCCCAAGAAGGAGAGCCCACCACCTCCCGAGGAAGCCTGTTCCAC
>NW_015169848.1:42420-44878 GCF_001447785.1 Gekko japonicus | reverse complement strand
CTAATTTATGCAGTGGCCAAATGGTTTGCTCCCAATTTTAATGCCTGTAGCTCGCAGAGTAGAATTTTTGCTCACAAGACTCCACAACTTAGAGGGAGCATTGGTTCTAGCTTGTCTATGTCCTCCTTAAATTGTGGCGCCCAAAACTGAACACAACACTCTAGGTGAGGTCTAATCAGAGCAGAGCAAAGCGATACCATCACTTCGTGTGATCTGGACACTCTACTTCTGTTGATGCAGCCCAAAATCACATTTGCCTTTTTCGCTACCGCATCACACTGCTGACTCATCTTCAGTGTATGGCCTACTAAGAACCCTGGATCCTTTCCGCACACCCTACTGCCGAGACAAGTCTCCCCCAACCTATAATTATGCATTTGTTTTTTTCTACCCAAACGCAGAACTTTGCATTTATCCCCACTGAAATTCGTTTTATTTCTTTTCGCTCGGGTTCCCAACCTTGGACTCTAAGGGGCCCTGGATTCGAATCAAGATCATCTGATGCCGAGAGCGATGACTCGCAAAAGCTTATACCCTGGAAATCTTGTTGGGCGCTCAGGTGCCCTGAAATCGAATCTGGCTCACCTGACCAAGCGAGCTTTGATTCTCGAAAGCGGATACCCTGAAAATCTTGTACATCTCTAAGGTGGACCCGGATTCGAATCTAGCTCATCCAGTGATGAGAGCTTTAACTCTTGAACGCTTATACCCCGAAAATCTTGTTGCCACTGGAGTAGGATCTAGCTCATTTGATAAAGGGAGTGTTGACTCTGAAAACCCTACACTCACTAGGGTCTTGGACTTGGATCTAACCCTTTCCCATAAGGCCGAAAAGCTGAACAACACACACACACACATGCAATATACCGAATCAACCAAACCCCGACAGCAGAGGGTTGAAATAACTGATTAATAATATAAAGACAAACGTTTAAAATAACCCCAGCTTTGCCCTACCTGGGTCTGGGTCAGGAACCCCGCGTGATCGCCTTGGCCGCCAGGGGGAGAACCTTCCTGTGGTGGGCGGGCCTCGGTCGCTGTCGTCGTGACCGGGACCCCGGGGCTGGAGGGTGAGGGTTGGCCGGCTGATGGGTGGACCGTAGACCCAGGCGCTCCTGCAGGTTTTGTGTCTGTGGCCGGCCGCGTAACGTTGGAAGGCGTCGTCTGCCTCGCTGCGGGTGTGGTTGGAGGCCCGGATCCCCCGGAGCTGCCTGTAGACGGCCTGTTTGTGGTGGCAGCGGTGTTCTGGTCGACGGCGACGCTTCCTTGCTTCGTTGTGCTGGATCCTTGAGATGGGGCTGTGCTTGCTGTTGGTTTCTCTTGCAAGAGGGAGAAGCAGAAAGGGGGGGGGGAATCAATAAGGAAGTCATGCACACACACACCCTTTCAGCCACACATTTTTTGGAGGGGCCGGGATTTCCACCCGGCCTGGATTGCCCAGGCCAGCACGATTTCATCACATCCAGGAAGCGAAGTAGGGTTGGCTCTGATTAGTCCTTGAACGGGAGACCATCAAGGAAGTCCAGGGTTGCCACGCGGAGGAAGGCAACGGCAAACCACCTCTGTTCATCTCAACCGCATGCAGCTGCTGGTGTGACCTTGGGTCAGTCACAAGTTCTGTCAGGGCTGTCCTCTCAAGAGCAGTCCTCGAAAGAGCTCTCTCAGCCCCCGCCTACCTCACAGGGTGTCTGTTGTGGGGAGGGGAAGGGAAAGGAGATTGTCAGCCGCTCTGAGTGAAGGGCAGGGGATAAGTCCAGTCTCTTCTTCTCCTCTTGGCAAGAGACGTTCAGAAGTGGTTTTGCCACTGCCTCTGTGTAGCAGTCCTGGACTTCCTTGGTGGTCTCCCATCCAAATACTAACCAGGGCCGGCCCTGCTTAACTGGCAGGATCTAATGATATTGGGCTACCCTTGGCCACCCGAGTCATGGCTCCATGACTACCCTGGCTCAAAAAGAAGAAGAAGAAGAGGAAGAAGAAGAGGAAGAAGAAGCAGCAGCAGCAGCTAATGCAGTCTTAGGATGCATTAACAGAAGAAGCCTTGTGTCCAGATCACGGGAGGTGGTCGTTCCGCTCTATTCCGCTGTGGTCAGGCCTCACCTGGAGTACCGTGTCCAGTTTTGGGCACCACATTTTAGGGAGGATGTCGACAAGCTCGAGCGTGTCCAGAAGAGGGCAATCAGGATGGTGAGAGGGTTGGAGTCCAAGTCTTACGAGAAAAGGCTGAAAGAGTTGGATCTGTTTAGCCTGGGAAAGAGAAGGCTTAGAGGGGACAGGATTGCAGTCTTCAAGTATTTGAAGGGCTGTCATGTAGAAGATGGAGCAGATCTATTCTCTCTTGCTCCGGATTGCAAGACTAGATCTACTGGGTGGAAATGGGTCGATACCAGCTAAATATCAGGAGAACCTAACTGTAAGAGTGGTTGAGCAGTGGAACAGACTGCCTCGGGAGGTGGTGGAG
>NW_015169848.1:37221-41883 GCF_001447785.1 Gekko japonicus | reverse complement strand
CTCCTGATATGTAGCCAGTAACGACTCCCTTGTAATTTCCACCCATTAGATCTAGTCTTGCAGTCCGGAGCAGGAGAGAAGAGATCTGCTCCATCTTCTACATGACAGCCCTTCAGATACTTGAAGACTGCAATCATGTCCCCTCTAAGCCTTCTCTTTCCCAGGCTAAACACACCCAACTCTTTCAGCCAATCATGTCCCCTTTCACCATCCTGGTTGCCCTCTTCTGGACACGCTTGAGCTTGTCAACACCCTTCCTCAAATGTGGTGCCCAAAAGTGGACACAGGACTCCAGGTGTGGCCTGACCATAGCAGAATAGAGCGGAACGACCACCTCCCATGTTCTGGACACGATGCTTCTGTTAATGCATCCTAAGATTGCATTCACTTTCTTCACAGCCGCATCGCACTGCAGGCTCATGTTTAGCTTGTGATCAACCAGAACACCCAGATCCCTTTCACATGTGCTGCTGTCAAGCCAAGTCCCTCCCATTCTATATCCGTGCCTTTGATTTTTTTTGTACCTAAGTGTAGGACTTTGCACTTCTCTCTATTGAAATTCATTTCATTTGTCTCAGCCCCCTGTTCCAGCCTATCTAGATCATTTTGCATCCTGACTCTGTCTTCTTCAGAATTAGCAGTCCCACCCAGCTTCGTGTCATCTGCAAATTTGATAAGCATCTCCTCTATGTCTTCCTCCAGGTCATTTATAAAAACACCGAACAGCACCAGGCCGAGGACCGAGCCCTGCGGCACTCCACTCGAGACTTCCCTCCATGTAGACGCAGGTGTTGAGCCCTAGGCCAGTGATGGCGAACCTTTTAGAGACCGAGTGCCCAAACTGCGACCCCAAACCCACTTATTGATCGCAAAGTATTGATCGCAACACGGCAATCTAACCTGAATACTGAGGTTTTACTTTAGGAAAAAACAACTCATACATTCACTTAAGATGATCCAAACAAAGTAAGGAAAGCAATCCCAAATGCTTTCATTGACTTAAAGGGCTGTATGATTGTTGATTATGTTTGTTGTCCTCACTTTTGTGTTTTCTCTGTGTTACATTTGTACATATACTCAAAGTGAAACTAATATCTTTAAAGTGCCTCCACCAGCAAAGAGAGCTGTACCCGAAAAGAAGAAACCCACCCCACCCCCTAAAGAAGCAGCACCACTTATTCAAGGTAATTCATCTCCACCTGGGACTGGAGTGAAATGGGAGATGTCTTCCTTTCATTTTTGACCCCTAATCTCATTAAAGTTGAATGTTTTGTGCGAGGTAAACAAAGTGGCAAAATGACTGTAATTTTCATGCAAATCTGGAGGTTAATCTAATGAGATAAAGTGCAAATCAGTATTCAGTATTCTGGAGCCTCTCTAATAGATTTCAATATAGTCATCAGCACCTATAACCAAAAATCTCTTCCAATATCCTGCTCTCAGTATGAACCTTTAGAGCATTAGAGTTCTCATAGTGCTGGTTTAAAGGAGAAACCTTGGAATATCTTATCACTTTGGATCTGTCAGTCCAGGTTTCTCCAGGGGAGAACTGAATGCAGAAGAAAAGAGAGGCCATAAAGTGGTTCTGTTTCATCACTGTAATTGTAGCATGGCAGAAACCATGTGTAGAACTTCACAGGAGGATGTGTTTCGTTGCAGTCCTTCGTTCTGTGTGTCGTTTGTATTAACCTTTGAGTTAAAATACCCATGTTTCTAAAAAAAGACTAATATCTTTAAAGCACATGAGGTTCAAGAGATGCCACACGAAATACCTCCTTTTTGGCAGAGAATTCGACACTTTAATGATGGTCTGGGCCTGGCTGGGGCGATGGCACGTGTTGCCCACAGAGAGGGCTCTGAGTGCCACCTCCGGCACCCGTGCCATAGGTTCGCCACCACTGCTCTAGGCTCATCCTGCACTGAGCAGGGGGGGGCTGGACTAGACAGCCTCTCCGGCCCCTTCCGACTCTGTGATCCTATGATTCTCCTTAGGGAAGAGACTATGATGTCAATAGGCCTATTTCTACTTCAGGAGCTATCCAAAATTCGGGACTAGGGGAACCGGAGCTCTACAAGGGGAGGGAAACAAAATCGTTCTCCATATTTGATGGCTTGGCACTACTTAACCCTCTCTGGCTGGCCTTCAAGAGAAGGAGGGAGCGATGTGATCGCTCGGCACCAGGGAAATACGAACCACAGTCCCTGGCCTCTTAACGACTTCTGAAATGTCACCATGTGTGTCACTGTGGGCACACTGTCCTACCTGCCACTGAGTGCCCAGTCCCTTATGAACTACCCAACGGTCAGGGTCCTCTTCTGAGACTGGATTCATGGCAACCTGGGAGAGGTTGTGGCGCCGAAGTGCTAGTATTTGGAAGGGCGACCTCCAAGGAACACCGGGATGTGACGCAGAGGTAGGCCATGGCGAACCACCTCTGAAACATCTCTTGCCACAAAAAACAGGCCTAGCTCGCTGCCTGGTGTTGTGTATCGCTAAAAGAGCTAGAACGTCTGGCTGCCAGACGATCTTAGGATCTCCTGGCTATGTGACACACGACGCCATACGGTAATTAATTTATTAATTCCGGAGACTCACCAGTCCCCTTCTGTTGCCATCCCCCGCCAAGGGCTGAAGACTTTTCCTTTCCGTTAGTGACGTCTCCTCCCTGACCAGTGTTCCCTCTAAGCTGAGTTAATGTGAGCTGGCTCACCGTTTTTTAGCCTCCGGCTCACACATTTCTGTCTCCACTCAGGAAGGATGTGGCGAGTGTTCCCTCTAAGCTGAGTTAGTGTGAGCTAGCTCACAGTTTTTTAGCCTCCAGCTCACACATTTTTGTCTTGGCTCAGGAAGGATGGCTCCAGAGCAAACTGATTTATACAGTAGCCAAATCACTTGCTCACAACTTTAATGCCAGTCGCTCACAAAGTAGAATTTTTGCTCACAAGACTCCACAGCTTAGAGGGAACATTGGATGTGGCTCCAGAGCAAACTAATTGACGCAGTCGCCAAATTGCCTGCTCACAACTTCAATGCCAGTGGCTCACAAAGTAGAATTTTGACTCACAAGATTCCGCAGCTTAGAGGGAGCCTTGTGACCCATGTTAACATTGCCCTTTTAATAGATCAAGGTGGGGTAGCCGTGTCGGTCTGAAGCAACAGAACAAAGTTAAGAGTCCAGTGGCACCTTTAAGAGCAACAAAGTTTTATTCAAGGTGTGAGCTTTCGCATGCACGCACACACTTGCAGCTGCTGGATGACCTTGGGGAAGCCATAGTTCTGCCAGAGCTGTTCTTGAAAAAGAGCCGTTTCTGTCAGAGCTCTCTCAGGGTGTCTGTTGTGGGGAGGGGAAGGGAAAAAAGTTTGTAAGCCGCTCTCCTTCAGGTAGTGAAGGGCGGGGTATAAATCCAATCTCTTCTTCTTCTTCGTCAGGTGATGACATGGGATTACAGATTGGAGTTTCTATACAGAGGGGTGTCTTGTTAAAGTAGGAAACAGATGATAACCAGAAACTGAGCTTGTTATCCTTTTGATCTGTTAAAAAAAAACCCACCTTCACTATTTTGCATGCATATTCCACAAGACACCCCTAGATATACAACTATGCTACGTCATCCTGTTTCATCGTCCGACAAAGGGTGCGTGCACACGAAAGCGCACACCTTGAATAAAGCTTTCTCGGTCTTAAAGGTGCCGCCGGACTCTAACTTTGCTCTATTGCCCTTTCAATGCTTTTGTACATATTTTAGTGCTGCTGGTCCGACACTTCAACCACTACACCATGCTGGGATCTAGGATTCTCCCAACGGAGGCGTAAGCGTTACAAATTTCTCTGCTCCCAAATGTTCCATTGAGGAATACCTGTGGGGAGTTCAGTTGTCTTCTGGGCCGGAGAAGTATTTGCCGCTGACTTTGCCAACGTTCCGCCGGTGGGCGTTGGCCCTGATGCAATGCCGGCTGTTGAAGGGGGCTGTTGAAGGGTCGTTGCTTGCACTGGCAGCGGGACAGTTACGCCTGTTGGGGGGGGAGCCCCGCGGCTGGCGGCAGTCGTGGCGGTCGAGGCCACAGCCGGTGACGTGGCCTTCACTGTGCTGGCCCCCAAGGGCGACGTCGCTGGTGCGTTCGAGGTGGCGGTGCTTCCATCCTTCGACGTGGATTTCTGTACGGACGCCCCGGTCGAGAGGCTGCTCTGAGCAGGAGTCGTGGCACTTGGAATGGCCTGCTTTGCCGTCGTGGCAGAGATGGAGGCGGGAGCCGAAGGGCCGACCATTACACTTCCAGGACTTTGAGCTTTTGGAGACGTCGCTCCCACAGTGGGAGAGTCTTTCGCCGTCGTGGCTGACACGGTGGTGGCATCTGCGTGCCCTACAGAGACAGAGAAAGCGAGGCACGTCATGGAAATTTTTACCGGGTCCCAACCGGTGTTCCCTCTAAGCTGAGTGAGTGTGAGCCAGCTTGCCGTTTTTTAGCCTCCCGGCTCACACATTTTTGCCTTTGCTCAGGAAGGAGGGCTCCAGAACAAACTAATTTATGCAGCAGCCAAATCGCTCGCTCACAATTTAAATACCAGTAGCTCACAAGGTACAATTTTTGCTCACAAGATTCCACAGCTTAGAGGGAATATTGGTCCCAACTCCATCCCAGCCCCCCCGTATTCCTCTTCC